>NC_044987.1:57878722-58038722 GCF_008728515.1 Papio anubis | reverse complement strand
AGTGACCGAGGCTAGCTCCCATGGCCATGGCGTTATGGAGCCACCACCCTGGCCGAGGCTGGCTTCCTCCCCCAACCTCCACTCTAAGAGTCCCCTCAGGGCAGAGTGTCAGGGATCAAGCCCCTCCAAGTCTGGGCACTTGCCAGGCTGCGCACAGAACTGCAGGTCAATCATTAACTTCAGGACCCAGTCCGGGAAATGGAAAGCCACTCAAACTCCGTCCCAGTGGTAGGTTTCTCCTGCCCTGCGTCTCCCCAGAGCCACGGGGCTCCCCAGCCCCAGCCGCAGACACAGAAGATCATTCGTTCCTGTGTTTGGGTGGCCTCCGGCAGGGCTTTGACACTGGCCAACTTTCAGCTGGGCTGGAAGACTGGGGTTGGCTTCCCAGCCCCTCCATCATTCTGGGTGACCTTGAACAAGTCACTCAGGCTCTTGGAGCCAGTTTCCTCATCGGTAAAATGAGTGTAAAGGTAGCTGTCCAGAGGGAGGTTGTGAGCGGGGAAGGGAAGAAATGGAGGTGAAAGTATCTGTGAGCTTTCTGCTAACCCCTGAGCATCTTCATCCATGCGGTTCGGGCACAGGCTTGTTGTCTGTCTGGTCTCAGGGAGGCCATCCTTCCCTCTCCTCCACTCCTGAGGGGCAGATGTCACGGGAGGCGCGAGTGCACCAGCAGGGTCCTCACTCCACCACCTGCTGGCCTGCCGCTGCCCTCCCAGAGCTGTTGGGTTGTTGGTCATTGGGAAATGGTGAACTCATTCTTGGAAGCTGACAACAGCTTTCTCTGTTAAAATGAAAATCTGTTCTAGACTTCTCATGAGACCTCAGTTGAACTGGTGTCTTCACCTCTCAAGGGTTGGGATGGACAAATTGAATGGTCTCAAATTTTCTTTTAAAAAGCTATGGAATCTTTAAACGAATTTATTGAATGCAGCTGCACCAGTGGAAAAGGGAGAAAGGCATTTGCAGAACTGCCTGGCATCAGTGGTAGGCCTAGCAAGGCTTCAAGGAGTGGTGGCACCTGAACAGCCCTTAATGATGGCTGGGATTTGGCCAGGGGAGACGTAGAAGGGGCATTCTGGGTGGAGGGACATACTTGGCCAAAAGCATGGGAGCGAGAGGGCAGGTCTGTGGGGAGGGGACTCTGAGAGCCTGTGCGGAGGGAGATGTGCCTGGGGTGGTGGCTGGGCTGGAGCCAGGTTTAGTGGGTCCAACTCACCAAGCTGGAGAGGGCAGGGGTGGGGTGAGTCCTGGAGACATGGGGGTCTCCACCATCCAGGCATGTCCAGTCTAATGAAGGAGACAGATCTGCATCCACACAGGATGCTCAGGGGTCTAAACGGTCTCAGGCAAAGCACAGGGCGCTGAGCCCCATTTGGCTGGGGAGACCTGGACCAACTGGCGGTCAGGGAAGGCTTCCTGGGGAATCTGTGTGTGCCTGTGCTGCCTCCTAAAGTGGGTGTCTGAACCAGAGGCTGTGTACACTCAAAGGGAGGTTCTAAGCAGAGAAATGCGGTGCCCTGCCCTGCCCTGTCCTCCCCCTCCCAGCTGGGCCTCCATGTGTAGCCAGGCTCCCTCTACTCACTGCCTCCAGCCTCGCCCCTCCCAGTTCATTCTTGAAGCCCCTAGAATTACCTCTCTTAATTCCAGATGAGACCAGGCCCCACCCTGCTCCACCCTCCAGGTTCCCCACTGTCCCCAGGGTCAAGTCCAGGCCCTCCAGGCTCCCCACTGCTCCCAGGGTCAAGTCTGGGCCCTCCAGGCTCCCCATTGCCCCTAGGGTCAAGTCCAGGCTTCCCACAGGAGGAGGGGAGACCGAGGCCTGCAGGATCTGAGCCCTGTGAGCCCAGCTTCCAAAAGGAAAAGAAAGGTGAGGCCAGGGGCATGGGGGCCTAGCTGCCTCTTCCGGATGGGGCAGGCGGAACTTCCCGAGATAAGGGCAGCCCACAATGGGGGGCTGTGTGGTGCGGCCCATCTCCTGGCCACAGGAAATGAGTGGCCTCCGCACCATTAATCTGCCACTGCCCGCGGCATCCTCTGGAAGGGCGACTCAGGTTGGGGGGGTGATGTTCCTGTGCACCCCACCTGCCGTCTCAGCTGGAGGGACTGGCCCTGCCACTCCAGGCCTTCCTTCCAGGATCATACATACAAGAGGAGGCTGCCCGGAGGGGCGGGGCGCGGGGGCAGGCAACCTGGGCATGGGTACTAGTTCCTGGGTCTGCTGCCTGACTGAGCCCCAACCTGCTGTGGAACCTGGGCAAATGCCTCACCCTTTCTGGCCCCCTGGCCCCTCATGGGTCCCCAGGCTCCTTCCTTCTTGGCTGTTCTGGGAGCCTGAGGACAGCACATGCCTGTAATTCTTGTCTTTCTGCCCCTCTCATCACAAGGGCCCCTGGATACATGCTTTACCCAAATATGGGGGCTCTCATGGGATTTTAGGCGTCAAGTGAGGCTGCCGGGAAGAGGTTTGGGGCTTTGTCAGTTATCTGTGCAGTGCAGCTGAGGTCAGTGGGGAGAATGCACAGCCCTGCACCATTCTGGGCCTCAGTTTCCACTTTGCACTGGGAGGGGTGAGACCCAATGACCCTGTGCGGGGTGAGCTGCTACGGTCAATGACAAGAGACATGACACCATGGAATTCTCACAGTCCCTGAGTTCCACCTTAGCTACAGACCAGCTGTGTGAGTCTAGGCAGACCCCTTCTTGCCTTGGGCCTTGGTCTTCCTGTCTGTAAAATAGGGTTCCTGCCCAGCCAGCTCAGAGGAATTCTGTGACAATGGGTGGAGATGGGGCCCTGTCTGCTACACAGGGAGCGGTTGCTGCCTCTGAAGTGACTGAGCTGGGGATCCACTGTGAGGGGCCAGTCTACAGGCCAGGGAGCGCAGCTCTCCTGCCCCTCCCCTCACCATTTCCCACCTGTTGTGCCCCCAACTCTTGGATGACCAGCCTGAGGCTGGCCTTGGTTGGGAAAGAGGTCAAGCTTCCCCAACCCAGGTGACATTCAAAACAAAGGAGAGGACCTGGGGAGCCCCTTAGATACTAGGGCCAGCTCACTCATTGTTCAGATGGGGAAACTGAGGAAACAGGTGGCGAGTCTCCCAAAACCACAGGGGCTGCGAGTGGCAGAGAAAAGCCTGCACCACAGACCTCCTGCTTCCCACACCTTCCCTGCAGCTCTGGAATATTAGGGCTGGAGGGGCCTGTGGGGCTCAGGAAACTGAGTTCAGAAAATAGAAGGAGTTGCCCAGGGCCACCTGACTTGAAAGAGTTGAAGCAGCACTTCCCGCTCTGCCCATCCCAGAGGTGGCTCTACCTCCTGGTCTCTGATAGGCTGAGTGGCAGTGCAAGGGGAGAGCTTTCTCCTAAGCAGAGATAGGGATTCTCTTGGCATGAGGGAGTGAGCCCCCACCCCACTGGAGCTTCAAAATGGGAATGGCAACATTCCATGAAGGCCTGCAAGACCTGTGTGTGCATCTGAATCTGTCTCCAGCTTCAAACTCTGTCCACTCTAGAGCAGCTGTGCCAGGGGCAGCTGATGCAGGTGGACAGAGCCCAGGAGAGTGGGCCTGGCAGGAGAGAGGGCTAAGGGGCATCAGCACTTGGTTGCTGGCCATGTGAGGGCGAATGACGCGGAGCAGGCAGAATGAGAACAGCCAGGAGTCGAGGGAGGAGTAGGGACCCTACCACTTCTGAGCAGAAGAGGGGGATCCAGTGACCTGAGAGGCAGGAGGGAGCCAGGAGAAGGGGTGTCTGGAGAGGCACGGCAGTCGGGCATCAGGGTGCATGAGGGAGGGAGGGCTGGTGAGCCAGGCCTGAGGCTAGGGCAGAGGTGAGGCCAGGGGGAAAGGGGAAACGGATGGAAGGGGAGCACAGTGAATGTGTTTCCATGGAAATGGCGGGGAGTGAGGACCAAGAGAGGAGGTGTCAGGGTGGGGGGCGGGGACTGCCGGGTGGAGAGGGGCCTGAGACGGAAGAGGTGCCCAGGGATGGGGTGTTGGAAGTCTCTTCTGTGGGACAGGGCAAGAAGAGGACAGAGCTAGAATGAGAACAGCTGCAGGTGTGTGTAGGGGAGTGACACAGGACATTAGCACCTGCTCCCTGTTTAGCAAAGAGGGTACTGTCTGATAAGAGTGGTGAGCCGTGAGGGCCAAAGGTTTGCTGCTGGGGGAAGAGGGAGGGGCTTACCGGAGTACTTAGAAAATGTTACCCTGCAGACCAAACACAAGTGGGCCCACAGCGCCCATCATTGCTAACACTTAGCGGTTGTAGGAGTTCTGGTAGCCGGCCTCGAGTCCTAGCTGTTGCCCATCACACTGTCCTCCTGTACAATGGCTGCTCATGTTTATAGAGCTCTTACCACATGCCAGCAGCACCCAGCCTTTCATGAGTGTGAACTTGTTCAAGCCTCCTATAGCAACCCTATGAGGCAGGTACGACTACACACGCGTGTGAGCTTGCGGGCACACACACACAGATACACAGACACAGGGGGTTCCTATCCAGCCTGGGAAAGGAACAGGGCAGGGGAAGGTGGGAGCAGTCCCTGACTAAGAAATCCCTCGAGTTCTCCAGCTTCCACCATTCTTCCCCTCCCCACCCCCATTCTCCCATCTGTATCTCTCTCAGGTGAAGATTATTTGATGGTTTTCGGACTCTCCTCCCTTGCTCCCCAAGCCCCGACTTATCCACTGTGAGAGTTGGGAGGACTGAGAAACCAAAGTCCCAGGTCCATATGATAGAAGGTTCCAGGCCCCCACCCCACCCCACCGCAAGCTATCTTGGGTCACCCCCTCCCCGACGTGTCACCTGCAGCCCGAGCCTTCCTGGGTGAGTGTGGCCAGCTGAAGCAGAGTGAGATCTTCCAGTATTTGACTTGGTGGCTTGAGAGCCCTGGCAGATGCCACGTTCATCCCTGGGCAGTGCCTGACTAACCAGGAGAAAGGAGGCTTCTGCAGCACTGCTTTCTCCCATGGGGCCCTGGCTTATCATGGAGGCCCTTCCACCCCTTCTTGGACCCCAGAGATCACTGGCTGCCTCTCTTCCTACCCTGGGGCCACCCAACCGTGCAGACCAGAATCTGCTTCAGTGCCACCCCTACCCCCACTGGGCTGCACTGATTCTATCACATTTTCAAAATTTTCCTGGCCTCCATCCAGATCCAGTCCCTGCCCACCCAGCCAGCCATTCACCATCTACTCAGCTGCTGTGGTCTTAGTATGTCCCATAAATTCACATGTTGAAACCTAATCCCAGTGTGATGGTATTTGAAGGTGGGGCCTCTGGAAAGTGATTGGGTCATGAGGGTGGAGACCTCATGACAGGATTAGCACCCTCATAAAAGAGATCTCAGGGAGACCCCTCATCCCTTATGCCATGTGAGGACACAGCACAAAGGTAGCAGTCCCTGAATCGGATAGTGGGTCCTCACCAGACACCAACTCTGTCAGCACCTCGATCTTGGACTTCTTAGCCTCCAGAACCATGAGCAATACATTTCTGTTGTTTATAAGCCACCAAGTCTATGGTATTCTGCTATAGCAACCCGAAGGGACGAAGACATCATCGTATTGTCCTTTATAAGACCCAGCATCCATAAGAGGGGACCTTACCAGATGCCCAAATAAGTGGCATAGATGGAAAACTTCTGCCCTGTTCCCCTCCCAGAGCTGTGGTGAGGTTCAAATGAGCTAATGGTCATGAACATTCTGTGTAAACTGCTGGGATCTGTGATATTACTCATTTCTAGAGCACGAGAGCACTGTGAGGTGAGTAGCATGAAGGCTTGACACCACCTGGTGCCTTCTGGGAATGGAAGGATTTCCTCTGGCTGAAGCCCAGCGGGGAGGAGGAGAGGGAGTTGGGGTGAGGCTGGAAGTGAAGACAGGGCCAGGTGTGAGGGCCTTGGGGGGCTGGATTAATGACCTTCAACTGTGTTTTGAGGGTGATGGGGAGCAAAGAGAGGATCTCCAGTGGGGAGTTCAGGTGGTGTGGACAGCCCATGGCATCTCCATCAGGAATACAGAGACCTTCAAAGAAGAAGAGACCACTGGAAGTGTGGATGGCTGAGCCCCATCAGCAGGAGGAGAGGGAGCTCTGGTGCCCCTCAGAGTTGGAGACTGGAGCCATAGACAGGAGCTAAGCTGGAGAATTCTGGAAGGCACATAAACCTAGGCATGGTCCTTCTGCCTGCCCAAGCCCCACAGGCCCTCCTGACACAAGAGAGGATTCTGGGTTGGTCCTGAGAAGGGAAAAAGGGGTGCTGGGGAGAAGGTGCCTCCTGCCCAGTATGTCTAGGGAAGCCTCACATTAGAATGGGACTCAGCTGGGAGGGGAGAGCAGAGAAGGCTGGGCAGGGCCCAGTTGTGCAGGGTGTTCACTGCACAAGGGCACTGGTTGAGGGGGTGAAGGGGTGAAATCCTGGCACGGGGCTGTGACTGCCCAGGCGGCGCACCTTTTTCTAACTTTCACAAAGGCACCACAGAAGCTTGATGGGCCCTGTAGCCATGGGAGAGCAAAAGGGGCCCCAAAACAGATTCAACCACTGAGAAGGCAGGAGCCTAGTAGGGCCCAGCACAATCTCTCTGTCTCTTGCTCCCTCAAAACACAACCCGATTTTCCTCTGGGTGAGGAGAGGAGCTGAGCCTTCACCGAGCTCCCTGAGGACCCAGGCTGCGAAGATGGTGCCTTGCTAGAGGCCCTGGCCAATTTGGGCACTGGGAGGCCCTGTAGCAGAGCCATGTGGCTTGGCCAAGAGAGGGGAGGTCTGGCATGGCTGGCCCCCAAGCTCTGCTGCTGCTCTGCCAGGCGCTGTTCGGCAGTCCCCCAGGTGACCTGTTTGAAACAAGATGGTGACCGCACTGACGAGTGACTACAGGAGGCAGCAAGGAGTGGGGAAGGGGCCAGGCCTTGTTCGGCTCCCTCTGTGGCAGGTGGTGGCACATCACTGTCCTCCTCTGCAGCTCAGTGTCCTCCACACAGGGATCTGCTCCCAGAGTCTGGGGATATCTCCCGGCCCCCTGGTGCCTGGCGGCTGCTGTCAGTAGGGGCAGACATTTTCATGCCCTACACAGGAAAGCCAGTGGGGGGTGGGAAGCCAAGGTGAGACCCGAAGCTGGAGCAAGAAGGGGTTCGGGAGGCAAGGACCCATCACCCTAAGTGGGGATGCTTTCTCCTCCTTCTCCCATGACTTCCTGGGGTTCCTACCTCTCCCACACCTCTTTCCAGCCCCTGCGCACTCCCAGCCACTGTCCTCTGCACACCCCAGATTCCAGAGGGCCCAGTCTGTGTTGCCAGAGCCATGGCTGCTATCTGGAGAGCACTGGCCACCCCAGGCTCACTGTCAGCACCACACACACACCATCTCACCTAAGTCTCGTGACAGCTCCACAAGGGACAGAGACTGCTATTCCCAGCTTATAGATGCAAAAACAGAGACTCCAAGAGGTTAAGTCACTGCCTCATATCACAGTAAGCAGATGCTGCCACAGGAACACAGCCATTCCTAACAACTCTATCATCTATGCTGGCCATCTATAGCCAACAGGCTGCACTGGGCAGCCCGGTGTCTAACTCTCAGGGCAGATGGGCCAGCCCTGGGCCTGCAAGGACTCCCAGCACAGAGCCAACCTTGTGCTGTCTTCTGGAGCCACTCGGGATGCTGGCCCTCAGGCTGGAGGCACAGGAAGGTCACCCAACCGGCTTTCAGTCTGGGATGTTTTCTGCACTTCTATAGACCAAAAAGAAGCCACTGATGGCTGGGCATGGTGGCTCACGCCTGTAATCCTAGAACTTGGAAGGCCGAAGCAGGTGGATCACTTGAGGTCAGGAGTTTGAGACCATCCTGGCCAACATGGTGAAACCCAGTCTCTATTAAATAATACAAAAATTAGCTGGGCATGGTGGTGCGCACCTGTAGTCCCAGCTACTCAGGAGGCTGAGGCAGGAGAATCACTTGAACCCAGGAGGCGGAGGTTGCAGGGAGCTGAGATGGCGCCACTGCACTCCAGAGTGGGCGACAGAGCAAGGCTCTGTTTAAAAACAAAAAAAAGAAAAGAAAAGCCCCTGATGGATGTGGCGTAGAGCCTCAGCCTGGAAGGGCTGCAGACCCCAGACTGTCCCTGCGGACCCTGGAGTTTCCATTCCCCTGTTCTGTCCTGTCCCGAGGGAAACCCCATCTGCACACCTGGAGCTGCGTCCTCCTGCTCCCTGGGGACCAGCCTTTGCATGGACGGATACAAACAACTCCAATTACTGAGAGTGTCTAGTTCGGACTTCCCCTAGTCCTCCCTACCTCAGCCCTAGTCTCAAAGCCCTGTGATTTTTGGGGAAAATCAGTGCTTGAACGGCCTTGGGGACCCCTGAGTCCAACCCTACTATCAGAAAGAGAAGACTGGAGCTCTGTGAGAGGCCCAGCCTGGCCCAAAGTCACGTGGCTTGGGGACCTCTGTTCATTCCCTCACCCTGTGCCAAGTCCTGCTCCCTTAGCTCAGCCCTCAGAGGCTCCATGATGGGGCCCAGCATGGTTTTAATGCCCAAGAATGATGAGGCTCCCACCCCACCCCAGGATTTAAGTCCAAGTTCCTTGGCCTGGCATGTCAGGATCTGGGCCTGCCACCTGTTCCAAATGGGTCCCCCATGACTGCCACCCCTCACACCAGCTGGGCTTAAGCTACATGTGCATCTTCCACATCTCAGCTCCCCACTCCAGCACTACTGACCACCCATCAACAGGCCAGTGTCTCAGGTCCAAATGTACTTGAGTCACATGTCCTCCCAGGTCCAGTCACCTATGGCCATGTCACATGGTCACCATGATTGCCAGGACCACTAGGGGGCAGTTCTCAGAGGAGGGGTTAACATCGCAGTGAAGGCAGATGACTTCTGACAGGGCAGACCAGTGAGCACTGGATGGCAGAGCTCCTTGGCCTTCAGGGTTATCTAATCCAAATTCAGCCTTGTTAAAGCCAGGGGCTGGGACCAGAGAGGGCCAGGGACTCACCCGAGGCCACACAGCACATGGGTGATAATACTACACAAGTGGTGTATGGGGAGCCTTCATACCGGGTTCCACAATCGATGAGGCCCTGTCACCCCCAGTGCCTCATGTAATCCTCAGAATGACTATACGAAGTAGCCCCTAGAATCCTTATTTCCAGTTGGTGAGTAGGGAATTGGAGGGCATACTATGCAACTATGGAGTGAAAGAGCCAGGACTGAACCCAAGTCTCCATCTGAAGCCAAAATCTAGGGCTCTTATGGTTGTACAACATTGTGAATGTTATTAATGGTGTTGAATTATACACTTAAAATGGTTAAAATAGCAAACGTCATGTTTATATATATATATATATATATATATATATATTTTTTTTTTTTTTTTTTTTGAGACGGAGTCTCGCTGTATCACCCAGGCTGGAGTGCAGTGGCGCAGTCTCGGCTCACTGCAAGCTCCGCCTCCTGGGTTCACGCCATTCTCCTGCCTCAGCCTCCCAAGTAGCTGGGACTACAGGCGCCCACCACCACGCCCGGCTAATTTTTTTTTATTTCTAGTAGAGACAGGGTTTCACCGTGTTAGCCAGGATGGTCTCGATCTCCTGACCTCGTGATCCGCCCGCCTCGGCCTCCCAAAGTGCTGGGATTACAGGCATGAGCCACCGCGCCTGGCCATGTTATATATATTTTACCACAATTTAAAACAGTTAATAATGCAACATACCAAAAGCCATTAATTGTACACTTTAAATGGGAGACTTGTATGGCATGTGAAATATATCTCAATAAAGCTGGTTTAAAAAACAAAAAAAATGTCTTGGGCTTTTAACCAGGATGTTCTGCAGACTCTTGTGTCAAGGAGCTCAGAGAGTAGTGGGGCAGACATTCTCCAAATGGGGAGAAGGAGCTCTGATGGGGAGCACAGGCTGCTGGATCCCAAAGGGGTTCTCAGGGCAGGTTGCAAGCCACACCCACCTGTGGAGCTTTGTAGCTGCCCAAAGGTCCAGACTCCACCCCCTGGAGATTCTGCCACTGACTACACTAGGGTTGAGATCACTGCCCTTCCCATGCAGAGGTGACACTAAGAGGGTTTTGAAGGATGACTAGGAGCTACAGGATGGAGAGGTTTGAGGGAGAAAAAGGAGTCCAGATAGAGCACACAGTGTCTGCAAAGGCCAAGAGGTGTGAGCAGGAGGGGCTGGGTATGTGTAATCAAACCCTGCCTACCAGCTCTGGAGAACGGTGTCAACTTCTGCTCAGGGGCCAAAACCAACAGAGGTGTGGCTTGCGTCCTGTGCACCCTCCCTGCCACCTTCCTCCCTAACCCCCACCATCACCTGAGGCCTTTTCAGTCCATCAATCAACAGGCTAGATTTACAGGGTAACTGACCAAGACTAGCTCTGAACTGACAGCACACTCCCTTCCTTCACACATACTAAGGAAAGAAGCCCAGAGCCACTGGAGGGAGGCATCTGTCTCAGCCTTGAAGGTGCCAGTGATGGTGGCAGCAGCCCGTCTGGAGCAGCCACTGTGAGGACTCCAGCCGTAGCAGGGGAGGCACAGCCAGGGCTGCAGGTTCCATGGAGCCAGTGGGGCCAGGAACAGGTGGGGGCGCCGCACTCTACTGAGTTGGCAGAGTGGGAGCCCCATGCTCCCAGGCGCAGCTACAGCCACCCAGTCTTGGCTCCCAGCCTAGGCATCCCTGTGCTATCAGGGGCCTGCAGACTTGGAAGTGCCTGCTCCCAATGCCTGCTCTGATTTTGAAGCTTTTGCTGCAGGCACCAGTGTTTGGATAAGGGAAACATGATGGCACCTGAAAGCTCAGAGATGCCAGGAACCACAGAGCCCCAAAGAGGGTGTTACAACATGTCACAGCCCTGGCTCTGGGAGCCCCAAGTCTGGGCTCCTACAAGGGCCACAGCTTTTCTCTCCTTCTCATCACGTGCAATGTGGCAAGCGGGGGGTGTGTAGCCAAGCCCAGGCACTGTTGTGACCCAGCTGGGTGTGCACATGCTTGGGGTGGTACTGACACGCCAGCCCCCTGCCACCTCAAGCCCCCTCTGAACATTGGGTGAGGAGTGCTAGAGGAAGGCTGGGGGCCAAGGGCAGCTCAGCATGAACCTGCAGATGCCCTTTGGTGTGAATAGCATGGGCATTGTGAATGACATGTTGATGGCATCAGGAGGCAGACAGGTTCCTAGACAGGAAGGGACGGGTCCCTGTGAGGCCCCACCTTCAAGCCAGGGACAACCTGAAGGCTGGGGGCTGGGCTGCCAGCGACCGGGGAGGCCAACGTGGGGAGTGAGAACTTCATTGATGACTGTTCGGCCAGTAGGATGGTGCTTTTTCCAGACCCACCCATAGCCACCCATGGACCAATCACCACTTCCTTTACTCTGAGCACATAAAAGCCCCAGACTCAGCCAGACTCATACACCTGCTTGGATGACCTGCCCTCTACAGATCTCCTCTCCACTGAGAGCTGGATGCTCACTGGGATGACCTGCCTGCAGAATGGAGCTGCCTACCTGTTCTGTCACTCAATAAAGCTCCTCTCTGCTTTGCTCACCCTCCAGTTGTCCAAGTACCTTATTCTTCCTGGGTGCGGGACAAGAACTTGGGACTTGCTGAATGGCAGGACTGAAAGAGCTGTAACACAGACAGTGCTGAAACACACTCCTTGCTCACCATATTGTGGGCGATGAGGAGAGAAAAGCTGCAGCCCTTCTGGGAGCCCAGACTTTGGGGCTCCCTGAGCCAGAACTATGACATGTCATAACACCCTCTTTGGGGATCTGTGGTTCCTGGTGTCTCTGAGATTTCAGGTGCCATCATGTTTCCCTTTTCCAGACGCTGGTGCCTGCGGTGGAAGCTGCTTGATACATCTAGTCCAACTACAGCCTGGCACAGAGCTGACACCTGGAGCTGACCACCCCACCACAGCTGGCTTGGCTATGTGCAGTGGCGGGACTCTGCACTCACTTGCTCACACACCCCTCACTGCTCCATGCTTGGCTTGACCTTGGCAGGACCTGGGCCAGTAGCAGGAGTCAAGTGCAGCCTGTCAGGCTGAGTGGGTGGAACAAACTCAGCAGGCACAAGCAAAATCCAAGCAGAGGCGCCACCAGCCACAGAAGTTCCCAGCTGGTGAACCAACACCCTAAGGATCCTGTGACACCAGGAAAGGGCTTGCGGGGAGACCCAGGACACACCGCTCTGAAGGTGCTGCTCTGTGGGGAGTGGGTGGGGCCCAGCTGAAGCCAGCTGTGTATGCGTTGATGCACGCATGTGAGCACATATGCACAACCCTGTTTCTGCATCCGTGAATTGGGGATAAAGCATCTACCTCTTTTGTATTAGAATAATCACTGCAAAGCTGTGAAGAGACCAGTAGCTGCCAGGAACTGGGGGAATGGGGAAATGGGGGTTCCTTTTAGGATGATGAAATTGTTCTGGAATTAGACGGTAGTGATGGTTGCCCATTGTGAAATACTGAATGTTACTGATGGCACATTTTTTGTTTTTATTGTGTGTTTAACACACAATAATGAGTGGAAGAATGGAAAAAAGAGCCATGAGGACTACTGGGATGGAAAATGGGAGGCGGTAAGAGCTGTCATTCACTGAACACCCACTGAGTGCCAAATGTGGGATCTAGACGTGTGAAATGGTGGGTAGTGGAACCAGTGGCCTAGTCAGTAAACTCTAAGCCCTTAGGAGAAAGGGGTCTTCCTAGAACTGGCTGAAGGGCAGGGAGGTCCAAATATTAATTGATGGAATCCTGCTCACAGGCACAGGCCACACAGTATTTCAGGAGGACGTCAAGACATATGTCGTTTTGCTGCCCATCTAGCCCCATTCCTGTTTGGGGGTGTCTTGGCAGAAGGCAGGACTTCAGGTCTGCTACAGAAGCTGGAGGGTCTACCCGGCCCTTCTTCTCTCAACCCCACACCGCCCTGTACTGAGGGCATGATGTGAGATCCAGCTCAGCCAATCTGGCACCCTGGCCGGGGCTTTGCATCTTGAAGTGACCTCAGTGATACAGACACAGTGGGGAAATTTTTATGGGAGGTAGATGGGAAAAAGGTGGAAGGAAAGGTGGTGAGCAAATTCATTCATTCAGGAAATTTTTACTGAGTGCTTATTATACATGAAGTACAGAGTGAATCAATGAATGAGGGAGAGAATTAGTGGGTGGGTGTGTATGCGAGGGCCCGCCCTTGATAAACCTCAGGGGGCTTCCAGGTGGGGCTGAGGGGCTGGCAGGAGACCCGGGATGGGCATATTAGTGAGTGGGGCTGGCTTAGATCACAAGGATGTTCACTGGTATTCTCTTTCAGAGGCCAGGCAGGGGGTAGGGTCCCTGACAGGCCACCCGCCCCATAAAAGCCGTGATTTATGCTGCAGCCGCCTGCTGGCCATGATGTCGTCTGTGCCTTGTTTATTTATTTGTGAGACCCAGGTTGGGTTCTGGCTCCTCGGTTCTTCTGTCTCCATGTGTTCTAACCCCACATGGTGAAAAAGACGAATGCCTTGGAATTATTTTGCATGAAATTGCTGTGGAAAACTATTTGGCCCGCATTTGATTTCACCTCTTGTTACAGGATAATTTGTTATCCTGAAACGTGCAGCAGCTGGAGGCCTGGAGGAGCAGATGCTCCTGGGGAGACGCAGGCTCCCCAGGCAGGGGTGGTGGCTTCGTGGAGCAGGAGCAGAGCACTGCTTCTGCCAGGCAGGCCTGGTCCTGACCCCACCAGTGCCCCTTCAGACTGTGGGAAGCTCATGGAGCCCTAGCTGAGCCTTGGTTTCCCTGTCTATAAAATGGGGATAAAGCCACCTACCCACCAGAGGTAAGGACTGAATGAGGTGATTCACAGAAAGCACTTAGCACACAGTGCCTAGCCCGTGGGAAGCCGTCACAAAGGTTTGTTATTATTCCTGAAGAAAGGATTGTCCAAGAGAGGTGTTGAAGAATGAGCAAGATGTGAACTGGGTAAAGACTTGTTTTGTGGCACAGCATAAGCAAAGACATGGAGGAGAGAACCACAGCTATCATTTGGGGTTCCCAGAACCGAAAGAAGGCAGAGAGCAGTGCGAGAGGATGCCAGAGAAGGTGGTCAGATCAGCTATGAAGGGGCGCATGGAAGCCAGTGAAACAGGGAGCCAGAGAAGAGTGGTGAGCTGGGGAGGGACGTGCTTTGATTCCCCCACTACAGAGAGCACTCAGGCCAGGAGGGCAGCTGGGTGAAGTCTGCAGCCAGCTGTACAGTCTCGTATTACTTTCCAAGGGCTGCCATACACAGTGCCACACGCTGGATGGCTTAAAACAACAGAATGTATTCTGACAGTTCTGGAGGCTAGAAGTCCAACATCAAGGCGTTGGCCGCACCATACTGTCTCTGAAGGTTCTTGGGAAGAGCTCTCCTTGCATCTTTCCAGCTTCTGGTGGTAGTTAGCAATCTTTGGCACTCCTTGGCTTGCAGCTGGATGGCTCCAGTCTCTGCCTGTTGTCCCATGGCATTCTACCCTGTGTCTCTCTGTCTTCTCTTCTTAGAGCCCACCCTAAAGCAGTATGACCTCAACTTAGCTAATTATAGTTGCAACGATCCCATTTCCATGTATGGCCAAATTCACAGGTATTTGGAGTCAGGACTTCAACATATCTTTTGTGGGGGGTGGGGAGTAACACCAATTCAACCCCAATACTCCCTCTGACCTCTGCCCCACAGTCACTAAGGAACCCAAGAGCTCTAGAATCCCAGGACTCATTCACTGAGGAATGTTCCCTGCTTTTGGTTGGAAGCAGGGTGGGGAATCACCATCCTTGGGGGACATAACAAGCCCTAGGGGATAAGGAGAAGGTGAAGCCAAGACCAGGAAAGGAGGAACAGAAGGGCTGAGGTCATGGCCCACAGTGGAGATGCGAGGCCAGAGCTGGGGCAGGCTCTGGAGGTGGAGTGGAAGGTGGCTCTGAAGTCCTCGGGGAGGGAGGGTCTCACAGCCAGCCCTTCTGGGCACAGCAAAGCAGAGGTGGAGAGTGAAGGCTGGATCCTGGGGAGCTTAGGCAGGATAGAAGCCAAGTGAGCTGAAAAAGCTAGTAACGGAGGGACTCTTTGGAAGGTCCTCAGCCTCCTCTCTGCAGTTTTAAAGGCAGAGTCCTTTAGAACTGACTTCCATCTGTGCCACAGTAGAGGCCCAGAGAGGACAAAGACTTTCCCAAGGTCACACAGCGGGTCCACAGCAGGAAATGCCTGGGGCCCACACTTCCTGCTCCAACCACAGCTCCCACCACCCAGCTTACAGGTAGACCCTGCCCTGAACATCTTCGGAGTCTGCCCCATCCATAGCACAGGATGGGGAAGTGGTGACATCAGTGGGAGGGATGGTGGGAGGCTGGCCAGTGCCCCCATGCCCCAGAGGTGAGGGCATAAAACTGCCTGTGGAATGAAAAGAAATGTCCATTCTTCTAACCCTGGGCAAGGCAGGAATCCTGCAAAACCAGGCATTTCAAGGGATGCTGGGAGTTGGGGAGGGGAGTGGGAGGTGGTATTGGAGCTTGAGGCTCTCTGGAAGGGGGGGTGGCTCCAGATGGGGGTAGGAAGAGGGTACATCTGGAGGAAGGGCAAAGTGGTAGGTTTAGGGCATGGGAACAGGTGTGTGTGCAGGGGTGGGGGTGGGACAGGGCCCTGAAGGAACGGGGCACCTAGAAGAGAAGGTGGTTTCTACTTGTGGGAAAGACTGCTATGCCCCTCCAGAGAGGGGAGGCCTCAGGAACGACAAAGCTGAGGGCTGACTGATGCAGGAAATTCAGAGAGGAGGCTGTGGGATTCAGTGCTTCTCCCAGTGTGAAGTTGCAACGAATCAGCTGTTCTGTTAGACCCTCAGGTATGCTTAGGCCTAAAGAGCTCTATTCCCCTTCAGGACACAGTATGTCCCCTGGTACTCTTGATAGGATAAGGGCCAGCCTCAATCTCTTGGGGTCTAGAAAAGCAGCCAGGAACTGAAGTGGGCTGGATCAGGGCCACACAGCTGGCCTCCTGGACTCATGGTTGGAGGGCAGATGCCCCACAGCCCTTCCTGTCTGTTCCTTAATATCAGGCCCACTCGGAGACTGGCTGTGGCTGGGATTGACTCTAAACCCCAAACCCCAAATTCAGTAAGATAATTCAGCTGGACCAGCAAGACCTGGGCCAGCCCGGGTCACGTGTCCATATGTCGGTGGATCCTCAGGAGTCAGGCTCTCAATGAAGCTGCATGGCCTCACCCCTTGGCGGGGCTGCAAGGAGAGGTTCTGGGGACTAAGCTGGTCCCCAAAGGCATCTATGTACCAGTCAACATCAAGGATCGAGCAGATTAAAAGGGGAAAACAAGGCCGAGTGTGGTGGCACACACCTGTAGTCCCAGCTACTTAGGAGGCTCAGGTTGGAGGATCCCCTGAACCTAGGAGGTCCAGGCTGCAATGAGCTGAGATCATGCCACTGTACTTCAGCCTGGGAGATGGATCAAGACCCTGTCTCAAAAAAAAAAAAAAAAGTTCACAATGACAAAAGGAGTACACACATGACGTTAGAAAACCAGGCCAGGCGTGGAGGCTCATGCCTGTAATCCCAGCACTTTGGGAGGCTGGGGCAGGAGGATCACCTAAGGTCAGGAGTTCGAAACCAGCCTGGCAAACGTGGTGAAGCCCTGTCTTTACTAAAAATACAAAAATTAGCTGGGCATGGTGGTGGGTGCCTGTAATCCCAGCTACTCAGGGGGCTGAGGCTGGAGAATCTCTTGGACCTGGGAGGCAGAAGACTGCAATCTATATGTACCAGTCAACATCAAGGATCGAGCAGATTAAAAGGGGAAAACAAAGCTGGGTGTGGTGGCACTCGCCTGTAGCTCCAGCTACTCGGGAGGCTGAAGTGAGAGGATCCCCTGAACCTGGGAGGTCCAGGCTGCAATGAGCTGAGATTGCACCACTGCACTCCAGCCTGGGCAACAAGAGTGAAACTCCGTCTCAAAAAAAAAAAAAAAAGAAAAGAAAGAAAGAAAGAAAAATTTAAGCACCGAGGGAATACCAACTAGCATAAAGAAAAAGCAGCAGCCACGTTCTAAAGCCCCACCGCAAGCAGCCACGGAGGCCCGCAGCGAAGCCTACCAAAGGCTAGCCTTCTGCGCCAGTGGTCAAGGGAAAAGGAGCAGACAGCAGAAGCCCGGGCTGCCTGGCCTAGTGGGCCACACGTACAGCCCCTGGGCATGACCCCTGCCTGCAATCTGAGCATCTGTCAGAGCTACCACCTCTTCATCTGCCAAATGGGAGCCCTAGTCCGCATTGCCTCTGGGGCAGCGGGAAGGGTTCAATGAGGGGCTGGCCCAGGGTCCGAGGAACAACAGGCACACAGCGTTTGCCGGAACTCCATGCTTTCCTCCTACACCAGGGTCCCACAGGCCCCACAGGCACGAAGGACCTGCCCCTTTGGCAAAGATCAACCCTAAGGTGCTTCTTGGTACCCTCATCAATGTCACAGCCTGGTTTACCTTCAACTGCTAGTTCCCTTGGAAGCCATAAACACATCCAACTGTGAGCACAGGCGCCGGCCTAGAGTGCCCAGCTGAGCATTAGTTTTGCTGAAACCAGTGCCCTAGGAGGTGCCGGGGCCCTGCTACCATGGGTTCAATGTGTCCGCACCATTCCTGTCGCTAATCTGGAAGCAGTGGTGCTGGCCTGGCCCCCTCCCCGCCAGGGCCCCTGGGAGACAGCAACCCTCTGTGGATGTTTGTCTGACACATGTAAACACAGGCCCAGAGTTGCTCTCCCCCCGTGGCTGGTGCTGGCTCACAGGACAGAAATTCCATCGGCCTGGGTCTCCTAGGGAGAGCCGTTCAGCACCCGCCTGGGAACCACATGCCCCTGAGGATCCTGGAGCCCTGAGTTAACTGTCTGACCCCTCCTTCTTCCAGCCTAGCCTGGGGCTGCTTAGGACACCCAGTTCCTCCTGGAATCTCTGTTTGGGTTTGGTTTGGGGTTGGAGTTTGTTTCCATTCAGGGCAACTTGATCTCAGCCCAGCCTCCAACCCCTCACTGCCCCCGGCATCCTTGCCCCTCAGGAGGGGTCTTGACTTTGCCCACATGCTGACAGGGCAGGCTTCTCTAGACCTCCCACATGGGCACTGAGAGCTCTGGCTGTCTTTGATGTCCCAAAAGGAGATCCGCCAGCTTCCACAGCCTCAGCCCCCTCTCGCTCAGTGCTAAATAAGTCAGAGACTGTGAAGGCCAAATGCCACCCTATGGAGTGGAACAAAAAAGAACAGGTTTGGGGGACAGAAGACCTGGGGTCTAGATACCTGTTGATCAATTCCTTACTAGTGGCCTAGAAGAAGACATCCAACCTCTAGGGGAGGTGGCTGAAATGGCAGCATTAATAGCTCACCCGGATGAGCATGGTAGCTCATGCCTGTAATCCTAGCACTTTTGGAGACCGAGAAGGGAAGATTGCTTGAGGTCAGGAGTTTGAGACCAGCCTGGGCAACATCATGAGACACTATTTCTAAAAGAAAAAAATTTAGCCAGGTGTCATGATGTGCGCCTGTAGTCCTAGCTACTCTGGAGGCTAAGGCAGGAGGATTACTTGAGCCCAGGAGACCAAGGCTGCAGTGAACTATGATCCCTCCACTGCATTCTATGAGGTGACAGAGCAAGATCCTGTCTCTAAAAACAAACAAACAAACCAAACAAACAAAAAACCAAAACCAAAAACTTGATCTGTGAGCTGTGAGAAGGCTCACATGACAGATGGACTAGGTGACTGCTCCAGTCCCTTCCAACATACAGTTGATTTGGGGTTTTTTGGTCATTGGTTTTTGGTTTTGGGAGACATGGGGTCTCACTTTGCTGCCTAGGCTGGTCTCAAACTCTTAAGCTCAAGTGATCCTCCTGCTTCAGCCTCCCAAAGTGCAGAGATTACAGGCATGAGCCACCACGCACAGCCAACATTCTTTGTTTTTAACATGCATTGTGTGCCTCTAGCCCATTCTGGGCTATAGATGAAAAAGGGAATAAATTTTAGCCCTGCTCTCAGGAACCTATAGGCCTGGAGACTAAGGTTTAGATGAGTCGACTGAGCATCAGAGAAAAAGATGTGACATGCCTAGGGACTGATGGGACTGGACATCGAACCAAGAATGTTGCTGTCTGTACTTTACAGATGAGGAAACTGAGGCTCTAGCAATGACATGAACACCCCATTGTCAGGGAGGGTTTGCAGGGTGGAGACGGATGCCCAAGAAAGGCTTATCCAGAAGTCTCATTTGTGTCCTTCCCTGGCGGGCCTGAGACTCAGTATCCTCAGTGCCAGCTTTGTCCCAGACACTTGCTTTTCCTGCACCTCCGAGTCCTGTCAGGTCACCAGAGCTTTTCAGAGAGCCCAGCCCTGTTCAAGACCCTGCACGCCTCCTATCAGGAGAAAGATTAGAACACTGATAAGATACAAGCTAACAGTTTCTTGATCTCCTAAAATTATGATGCCCTTGCTGCGATGGAACTGGAGGTCAGAGAGGTAGGTGGCTTGTCCAGGATCGCACATGGAGGGACCGGCAGAGTTGGGACCAGGCTTGGGTCTGTTCACCCCTTGAGCCTCCCTCCCACTGAGGGGGAAGTTAGGCTCTGATGTCGGGCAGGAGCTCGGCTCTCACTCGACTGTGATCCTGGATGGAGGGGTTTTCACAGATACCATGGGAGGGGGGCCCTTGGGTGCAATCTGGCATTTTCAGCACCAAGATACTGGGGATTCTAGGATTCCATATGCAGAGATTCCATGCTGCAAATGGAACCTCTGGTTTTTACATAATACTAAGATATCATTATTGTGGCTCTCTGTGATTCAATAATTGTAGGATTCTAGGATGACATCAGTCTAAAGTTCCATTATCCTGTGATTCCATGATCCTAGAATTCTAAATTCCTCTGAGAGCTTGGGCTCCGAAGAATAGGAAAATCTGGCTTGGAGGGTAGAAAGGCAGCTTTTCCATCCTGTGGACTTTTCTAACAACGACAGGGCAATGTGTGATGTTTGATTTTCATTGTGTTTAAAGGAAAGCATGGGGCTTGGCCAAACCACATCAGAGTGAGTTCACCTGCCCCTGGCAGAACAGCCTATGGAGCTGGAAGAGGAGGAGGAGGAGCAGGAAGAGGAGAAGAAGGAAGACATGAAGAGTAGGAGGAGAGGAGGAGGAGGAGAGGAGGAGGAGGAGAGAAAGAGGAGGAAGAGCAGAGGGGGAGGAAGGAAGATGGAAGGAGAGGAGGAAGAGAGGGAGGAGGAGGAGGAAGGAGGAGGAGAGGGAGAAGAAACGAGTAGGAGGAGAGGAGGAGGAGGAAGACAGCCAGATAAGGGGCAGAGGAGGAGGGACAGACAAGGCAGATAAGAACAGGAGTGGGCAGCACAAAGTAGCTGCTGGAATACGAGGATGGGAAAGGCTTCCTGCATGAGGAGTTGAGGGCAGCAGATCAGCCAGGGAACGTTGCCCCAGGAGCTGGTTCCACATTGGTGGAGCCTAAGGAGGGCGGTGGGAAGTGACAAGAGATTGCAAACGCAACAGGGACCAATTCATGCAGGGTCTTGAATACCTTGATGAAGAGATTGAACTTAATTCTGATTGCAATGAGCAATGAGGGAAGGTTTTTGTTGGTGCAGGGAGGTCCCTGGGCACCCTGAGAATGCCAACTATGAGGAGGCCTGAGGTCATGTGTCCAAACCCTTACTGTACAGTTGAGGCCCAGAGAGGAGGATTGCTCACAATCCCCCCACATCAGCCTGAGCTGGGGAGATCTCCCAGCCCACCCCTGCCAGAAGATTCTGGCACAGACAACCCTGGCAAAACAATAAGATGCCCCTGAAATCCACCACTCCTTGGTGCACCGGCCCAGAATCCCTGCACAGGCCTGTCCTTCAATCACAGGATGCCCTGCGAATGGCCCCATCTGTGCCTCCTTGCCTCACACCCAGCAAGGTGAGGTCAGGCCAACTCAGGTGGCCCAGGCTCTCCAGTAAGACTCACACCCCTCACCACTGAGCCCCCAGGCCGTGCCAGGCCAGGATGGCAGATGGCACCAGCAGAAGAGTCTTTGTTAAAGAGGAGAGAAGAACAGAAATTCAGTAAAACATCAACACGGAAGTTGAGGCACAGAAAGCAGGCAACAGCAGCCCCAGCACGGCCTGTGTGGCATGTGTATGTTTTACTCTGAGGCTGAATGAGATGCGGTTAACTCATCCTTGCCAGCTACTGCAAGGCCTGGAGGACAGGAATCCCTTCCCCTGGGTTCATTGGCACTCACAGCTCCAATGAGGGGGAAACAGATAGGAATAACTGGTTCCGAGACAAGGAAAAGAAGGAAAGATCTGAGAAAAGGAAAGTGGTTAAAATACAGAAAGGTCCATGGAATACTACTCAGTAATAAAAAGGAATGAACTATTGATACATGAAGCCACTTGGATGGATCTCACAGGCATTATGCTGAGTGGGAAAAAGCCAGTCTTAAAAGGTTGCATATTGTAGGGTTCCATGAAACATTCCGAATGATGAAATTACAGAGATGCAGAGTAGATCAGCGTTGGGTAGGGGTTGAGGATGGTTAGGCCAGACAGCAGAAATCTGGCAGCAGGGGTGGAACCACAAGGGGCAGCCAGGCCTCCAGATGCAGGGGAACCGTGATGGGGAGGAAGGGACAAGACAGGGGCGGTGTGTGGGCAGCGTGCCTGTGACTCTAAGGGGTAGTTTGGGAGAGACATTTGTGGTGATGGAGTGAGTGGATTCTGTACCTTGATTGTGGTGGGGGTTGCGTGAATCTGCTAAAGATGCATTTATGATAAAATGACAGAACTATACACCAACATTATGCCATTGTCTATATCCTGGTTTCGATATTGCACTATAATAATTTAAGATGTCACTGTTGGTGGAAATTGGGTGACGGGTACATAGGACTTTTCTATACTACCTTCACAACTTCCCATGAATCTACAATTGTTTCAAAATAAAGAGTTGTCTTAAAAGAATCAAATAGCCATAACTTGCGGCAGTCTATTTGCAGCCTCTCTCTGTGGTTCTATTGACCTCTGTATACGGTTCCTTCAGTAACACACAGTTCTGATGACCAAAGTCTTTCAATCAAACAGGTCATTCCTCCCACTTCATTGTTCTTTTTCTAGATAGTTTTAGCCCAGTTTCTTTACCTTTCCATATACATTTTAGAATTATCTAATCTATAGAAAAAATCTTCCTGAGATTTTGATTGGAATTGAGTTGAACTTATAAGCAAACTTCTATGAATCTGTAATTACTTAAAAATAAAAAGTTAAAAAAAAATTTTAAAGGCACAGAGAGGACCCGGGGGTAGAAGGAGGAAGGAGAGAGGGCAGAGAGGAGGAAGGAGCTGATGTCCACTCCAAGGGCCGTGCAGTCAGGAGAGCAGCACAGGGAGAAGAGTTTTCTGCTGTTTTCAGGGTCTGCAGTGTGTGGGGGCTCAGTCCTCTAACACTCCACATGTTTCCTGGTGATGTGGCAATGGATGTGCAACTGCACCCTCGCATGCATTTGGGGTAACATTAAAGTGTCCTGCCTTTGTGCAGAGATCACTGTGCTGCTGGTGCAAACCGGTCAGAGACACTTCAACGGGTGCCCACCCTGTCCCACAGAGCCCAGTCTGCCCTGCCTTCCCAGGCACTGCCCAGAAACCACTTCCTAGAACAAAGATCAGCCAGCAACTTTGGCAGCCCAGCTCTCTGCTCCCCACCGGGCTGTCTTGGACATAGAGGCTCTCACAGACCCTGAGCCTGTGACCCGCCCTACCCAGTTGCCCATTATGCTTTGAGTTATGGGAACATCTCCCCACAAGCTCAGCTTGGCTACCAAGGCGTCCCTAAGACAGGATAGAGCCAACCTGGGCCTTCTGGGATATTCCACCTGCAGAGGGGGTGGCCTCTTCATTCTCTCAGTCCCTTGCCAGATGCCAGGGTGCTGGAGGAGGTCACCCCTCCCCAGACTCCTTGGCTACCTGGGAAGCCCTTTGGTGTTAACTGAGTGAACAGGAATGGGAGTTTGTGGACTATGGGAATGGCATTGTTAACCATCACATGCAGTGCAGCTTACTGGAGAGCTGTTACTTTCCATCCCTTAGCCAGGATGTCCCTGATGAAGGGCAGGACCCAAGATAAAACACACTTGGCCAAACTTTAGGCAGTTGTCCTAGCACTGGCTGTCCTGGCCAACAGATGGTTTCATCTTCACATTCATTATTAACCATTGGGCCATTACCTAATAATGGTCCCCTTCAAGATAAGATATGCCTGGAATCTCTTGCCTCACAGAGACCCAAAATATAAATCAAAATTACCCACATCTCTACATACTTAGGCCACAATACAAGGTCTTGCTAGAACACTCCTTATTCCCTTTGGACTTCCAGACACCACTGGTGGTAAGCAAGACGCCCATTTCCACTTCTCAAGATATACCATGCTGGGCTTTTGGGAAAGGCATTCAGTAGAGCTTTCACATCCCTAATAGGTCCCAGATAACCGGTTTAGTTGAGAGACATAATAGTCTCCTCAGACAACTCCTTTTAAAATTCCAATCCAGCAAATAAATCCCTAAAATGAGTCTCTTTCTTGCCCCAGGTCTTGGCTTATTTTTATACATTTTCTGTCTTGTCCCCATCCCGTAAAGGCAGGAGGCTGGATGGAGGGTGCATACTCTCCTAGGACCCATTAACCAGAGATTGTCCTGCTGGCCAGGCAGCTGCTCATGGGATATGGGACCCATTTGAACCTAAACTTCCACCAAAAACAAAAACACAAACCTGTCAAGTGCAGCTGCCCACCACTCTGGTGACTACGGTCTTATGATACTGACTTGGGTGCTTTCCATAGATTTACAATCCGGAAGGACAAACCCTTACAGTGAGCCATTGTTTCAACCAAACATGGTAGAAGCTGAAGCCTACATTAACCCTAGTGGTCTCTCTCGGAAAGGATGCTTCAGGCCCACATCCCACATGACACTGACTTGGCTTAGATGCTTACCCCAGGAGATGACATTGCCTCAGAAGACATCCCCCAAACCTGAAACCTCACTGTTGGAAATGACCTCTCCCCTGGCACTGGAGAAAAATTCACTCCAGACACTCAATCACTTCTATATATTTAAAATCCTTTGGATGATAACTGAGACATCCTGCCACTATATCCTGCTTCTAACTCCCCTCTGTCTGTCACTTTTGGGTTGAGACACATTGGTTTCTGATCCTTGTCCTGGCCACACCCACTCTGGACAGCCTCTGGCTACTCAATGGGTATCTGTCTTCCCTGAATGCCTCCTGTCTGTCTAGAGTCCACACAGCTGGGCCTCCCAGAGCCCTCCTCTCTGACTTCTGGACCTGAGTCACCAGACTTATTGGGGTCTAAAGCAGTTGTGGCCACAGAATCTCTTGGCCACTTCTATTCCCCAAGGGAAGTGGTGTGTTTTCCTACAAGATAGGGCTGAGCTTATCTGATAGGACTTCACCCAGGTCTAGAGAAACTGCTCATCTGTTCCAGACCATCTGCCTCCTGGATATGGCTTGATCCAACCATATAATGATGCTGTAAAGTCACTAGTTTCTGAGGATGATAGATAATCTAGCCCTGATGACCATTCTTCTAGGGGACTTATGGGGACAAAGTCTGACCTGGAGAAGCAGCCCTAATGGGGATAGATAGGTAGATAGGTAGATAGATAGATAGGTAGATAGATCTCTCTCTCTATAGAGAGAGAGAGCAGGCAGCTGCCTGGCCAGGTAGATAGATCTGTATCTACCTATCTATCTGGCCCTAATGGTTATATATCTATATATAGATATATATATCTCTATGTAAAGATATATATAGAGAGATATATAGAGATATATAAAGATATATCTCCCTATATAAATATACATTTACATAAATATATATATTTACATATATAGATATATAGGGAGAGATATATTTTCTCTCTATATAGAAAGAGATCTATCTCTATATATATCCATATAGAGAGAAAGAGAGGAGGCAGATACTTTGGCAACAAAATATATATATTTTATATATAACTATATATCTATATATGAAAAATATATATGTAATTATGTATTTGTATAGAGAGATATATCTCTTTATATACATATATATATACACACAGAGAGAGAGAGAGAGAGAATGACAGGAGACACAATCATGACACGATCATGGCTCATTGCAGGTTTGACCTCCGGGGCTGAAGTGACCGTCTCACCTCAGCCTCCTGTGTAGCTGTATAGTTGGGACCACAGGTGCACACTACCACATTTGGCTAAGTTTTAAAATTTTTTGTAGAGACAGGGTTTCACTTTGTTGCCAAGGCTGGTCTGAACTCCTAGGCTCAACCAATCCTCCCGCCTCAGCATCCCAAAGTGCTGGGATTACAGGCATGAGCCACCACGCCTGGCCCCTAAAGGTGACATTTCAGGTACCAGGGCAGGCCAGAGAAGAAGATACTTTTGAGGCTAAGAAGTCACCAAAACTCATAAAACGACATAATAATAGCAAAATGTCAGTCATGGGTGGAACTTCAAAGCACATCTCCATCCGTGATCTCACTGAAATCTCCCAGCACATGTTCTCCCAGACATGAATTTTCCCACCTTACGGAGACCGATACCTAAGGAGGTATAGTGACTCATGGGATGTCCTGTGACAAATATGGCTTGGTGCTAGGGACGGTGAAAACCATGGGCTATGGGCAGACAGACCCAGGTCAAAATCACAGCCCTGGGTGAACTAGTCACTTCACCTCTTAGGGCCTCAATCTCTCCATCTGTTAAATGAGGCCAGTGATCCTCACATCCCAGGACTCTTTGGGGGATCCAACCAGCAAGCCTGTGAGATGCCTGGCTGGTTTTCTGGTGGCTTTGGAATGGCGGTCATTCTGAGAACCCAGCTTCCCTTGCAGCATCCGCACTGGCTGCTTAGACAGCAGGCCAGAGGGTCTGGGACTGGGAAAGCCCTGTGCCTTCCAGCTCTGCCGACGGGACCCCCTGGCAGCCAGGTGACCAGTGATGTCATGATGGATATGACCAGGTGCCCTCCTCTCAGACTCAGAGAGGCTGGGTTCCAGGACTCAGTTCTGTGCCCAGGGTGAGCGTTCTCCTCTAAGGGTTGCCTCCATCTCTCCATGGTTGGACCTCAGATTCCTGCTCCAGCTGAAAATATCTTCATGGTGTGGCCCATCAGCCCCTGGGTATGGACTCTGGATCAGTTATGGGATCCCTGGATATGTTGTTATAACTCTCTGAGCCTCAGTTCTCCTACCATTTGAATAGGAAATACAAAACCTAGCTTTAAGGCTGTTGTGGGATTTAAATGAGAGAATGCATGGAAAGCGACTTAGCTCAGTATCTGGAACATGGTAAGCACCGAAGTGTTTGGTGACTGGGCACTCAGCAAAGTCTTGCTGAATGGATGAACATCCCTAGACCATTTTACAGAACAGGAAAGCAGAGGCTCAGGCCAGGAAAATGACTGGCTCACACCAGTGGCTAGGATCTTAAGAGTGCTCAGAAGTCAAAGGTCCGGCCACATCTTTCCCAGTCTTTGTTTCTTCCAAGCAGGTCCTTTCTGATTGGATTTTGAGGAAAGCTTTGGTCTCTTTGCCCACTTGACAAATTCCAGACAGTGGCTGGATCCACCCACACAGCTGTGAATGGACAGCGTAGGGTAGGGGAGAAGAGACACAAATCCTGGCCTCTCTCCAGCCCGTCCCCACTTCTGGACATTCTGGAAGCCACACCCTGTCCCCAAGCCTCTCTGGAAACCCTGGCAGCCTTATCTTCAGAGAGGAGGAGAAGAGGGTCTGGGGCCAGCCAGTGAATGTCAGAGGGAGGAGGAAAGCAGGTCAGAGAGGGATGGAGAATATACCACGGGGCCTCAGCCACAGCTCTTGAGCACTCGCTGTCCTCCCGGACTGTAGACAGCCAGCAGAAACTGGCTTCCAGCCCTGACCCTGTCCTGAAGATGCTGGGTGACCTTGGGCAAATCATTTCTCCTTTCTAGGCCTCGGTTTCCCTATCTGTGGAATGAGAAGTTGAACTAGAGCAGGGGTCCTCAGTCCACCGGTAGGAAGCAGGGTTTCCAGAACAAGGCCCATGACCCCTGTGCCCCGTGGGCCCCACACCCACCCACAAGTGTCCGAGAATTTGGCTGTGGTATTTTATGTATCATCCCTGCGCTTCACAGGTACCACGGCCGGCAGGCAGATTACTCAACAGACTTATGACACTCCTCGGTGACTAATAGATTCTTTTTCTGTTTGTGTTTTAAAGCCATAGCAATAACATTGGCTCCCAATAACCCCACTGAAATCACCATTATTCAGCCTGCCCCTACCTACACGATAAACAGACCAGCAAAAACATCTCTCCTTAGAAAAGGAGGGCCTCTGCTTCTCTTGCGGGGGACCAGTTTCTTTGCTGATGAGGCTGGTGTGTGTTGGGGGTGGGATGGATTTATGAACTGGTTAGAATCATAGGATTAGGTCACTCCTCTCATCCCTTCCAGCTCTGACCTACACACTGTACCTCATCAGAGGGAGGGGCTAAGCAGATACCATCTTCCTGTGAAAGTGGAAGTGTGGAGCTAAGAGTCCCGTGAGGAGGCAAACAGCCTGGCTTTTGGTGCCAGCTGCACCACTTGCTGGGCTAGGTGACCTTGGGCGAGTCCTATCCTCTCTCTGAGCTTGTCTTCTTATCTGAAAAAAAATGGGGAAACTAAGATGACCTTCCCCTGGAGGTGGGGGGTAGGTAGAAGGAAGTCATTCAGAGAAGCACTTGGCACAAGTCAGAGCTCAAAAACTGGGAGCTGTCCATATTAGATAGATGCCGAACCCCTGGGCAGTGGGCAGGAGTCCAACAGGGTGGGGAGGGTTAGGACTGACTTGAAGGGGGACTTGATGGAGGGTCAAAACACCCAGGATGACAAGTCAAGGGCTGGTCAGTGTCAAAGCCACTTGGTCTCGCCTTTTCTTTTCTTTTTTTTTTTTTTTTTTTTGAGACGGAGTCTCACTCTGTCGCCCAGGCTGGAGTGCAGTGGCGCGATCTCGGCTCACTGCAAGCTCCGCCTCCCAGGTTCACGCCATTCTCCTGCCTCAGCCTCCCAAGTAGCTGGGACTACAGGTGCCCGCCGCCTCGCCCGGCTAATTTTTTTGTATTTTTTCAGTAGAGACAGGGTTTCACCATATTAGCCAGGATGGTTTCGATCTCCTGACCTCGTCATCCGTCCGTCTTGGCCTTCTAAAGTGCTGAGATTACAGGCGTGAGCCACCGCACCCGGCCTGGTCTCTCCTTTTCTGAGCAGTTTTATCTGTCAAAACTACAAAGAACAAAATAGCCCAGCACAACCCAGTCTCTCCAGCATCTGCCATGCAGAATTGCTCACTGCTAAATTCTTCAGAGAAAGAGAACAGGGATTATCTCTAGCTCCTCTTCCTTGTGGGAGAGGGGGCAGAGCAGAATCTTCCATGGTTGACCCCCCCGTCACAGGTTCTCCTCTCCGGGATTCAAAGCTCCCTGGCTTCCTTAGAAGCCCACTTCTCATCTGCCGTGGGCGGGAGAGCCTCACCTCCATCACCATCCACGGGCTCATTTCCCTCCATCCGTGGTTCTCCGCCCTGTGGGCCCCTTTACTGTACTGAAGTGATCTTCGTAGATAATATAGCCTGCCTCCACACACAATGAAAAAAGCCCAGCGGTGAGCTGGCAAACATTTAACAATCTCTGAAGGATTTTTTAAAAAAGCTTAATTTATATCATTCATCAACTTCTGTTGGGTAAATACTTCCATCATGACTGATTTCAAACCAACACGCTGACACGGAATGCGGAGTGGAGAGAAATGAACACAGTCTGCTCTTGTGGGACTTGGCTCCAGCGCAACACTGAATAGAACTGAAATGAAATACATGGAAAGGATCTTATAGTAAAAAAAATACATTTCTCTGTTTTCGTGCCCAGGGCTGACTACTCTAGAAGACATAACAGAAGGGTCCGTAGGGAGGCCCACCGTGGTTGCAACTGCTATGTGTGTACACGGGGCCAGGTGTGCCACTTTAGTCCTCAAACATCATGGGAAGCATTGCCATCAGTGATGTAATTTTTGGGAAATAGTGAATGAGTCTCTACAATGTTTTGAACAAAGGACTATCTTCCTTCAATTTGCAAGGTGGTTGTGTTCTTAGAAAACTCAGGGTGTATTAGAATCATGCTAAAAATAATTTATGCTTATACATAAAACCGAGTTAAGCTAAAGACACAGGACTTTTATTCACCAAAATGTCCCACAAGATTTTTAAATGTCCCCACTTGCAAAATGCCTGTGGAGACCCTCAATCATCATGACATTAAAACCCACTCCCGTGAATTTCCAGAACAGTCTTTGGTGCGGTACTTGGCACCTGTTGAGATCACTGCTACAAAGGCACACACCACTTCACTCCAGGAAGACCACTCTCTAAGACTCCCACCATGCTGTGAGCTTTGCTAATTTGCTTGTGAAATTAGCTTCCACATGGAATTCTGTCTTCCAAATTCCGACCTAGAGTTTAGCCACCCATCACCCATCCAACCAACCATCCATCCATCCATCCATCCATCCATCCCTCCATCCCTCCACCATCCATCCACCCATCACCCATCCATACATCCATCCACCATCCTATCCATCACCCATCCATCCATCCATCCATCCATCCATCCATCCATCCATCCATCCTGCATCCATCCTCTATCCGTCCATCCACCCCCACCCATCCATCCATCCACCCATCCCTCCATCTATCATCCATCCAGCCACCCATCCATCCATCCTCCATCCATCTGTTCATCCATCCATCTACCCATCACCCATACATCCATCCATCTATCCTGGCCCTCTGTGCCAGGCCCTGTACAGTACAGGGACTTAAGGACCAAGGATGAAGCCAGCCTGACCTCCTATTCTAAGGGATCTGTCAGGTAAGTGGGGAGTGAAACATATAGATAGACATCATAGACAATGACAATGCAATGGCCCAAGTGAGATGACAGAATGAGGTGTGTTTGGCCATGCAGCTTACAGGTAAGACTACCAACTTTGGTCTTGAGCACCTGAGTTTGATCCTTACCTGGGCAGGTACTCACGGTGTGACCTCAGCAGAGTGGCGTTAATCTCTGGGCTTTGGTTTCCTCTGCTATAAAATCAGAGATTAAAAAACCTGAAAGTCCCAAGGTTGTTGTGCCAGTAAGTTGGGAGAAAGATCATAGTGGGTCCACATGTCCTGGTAGGGGTCTCAGAGAATCAGAATTGGCCAGTCACTGGCTCCTTCCTAGCAGACCTACATAGCCAGCTGCTCTCACCTGACGGTACACAGGCTGTTCTGTGGCAACCAGGTTGGGCAGATTTCTGCTGACGGGATGATTCGTAGATTGATTCAGAGTTCACTGAACTTCCAGGGCTGGCCCAGTGTCCTCACTGTGTCCTGGCCTGGCTGGAATGACCCTGCTCTGGGCGGGATGCTTGGCTGGGGGAAGGCGGGTGAGTCAGTAGCTGCTCAGAGGCCCTTCTGGGGCCTGCCACTCACCAAGCTGAGCCCCTGCCATGGGCCAGCCCCGAGTATCCAGTGACGCTGGAGGACATCAAGATGAACAGACATTCCCTGACCCCAGGGAGCTCCCAGTCTGGTGGACAAACACACCATGGACACATCTCATCCTTTTAGCGTGTCCATATTACCCTCAGTGACTTCCACATTACTAGATGGCTAGTGGCTACGCCTTTGTCCCCATCACCTGTAACCTCTCAGCTGCCTCTGGCCCGCTGACCTCTTTCCTCTGGGGCCCCTGTGGCAAACCCCTGCTCCTGCTCAGAGGAAGACTTCCGACCCTGGTTCCAGCACTCCTCAGCTGCCGTACGCCGCCGCGGGGAGGAGGAAATCACCCCACTTCCCCATCTTCCCCCAGCCCCAGTGTGCTCCCCAGCCCCATGGCCTACAAAATAGCAAACAGCTGCTGTGACCAGGGCTGCCCAGACCCCAGGGGCCGGTGGGGGAAGCAGGCCAAGGGGAACTTGGAGAAAGAGCTCTTAATAACATACCTTCCCCAAGCTGCTTCCAAAGAAACTTCTCCTCACAAATCATTCCATAAACACTTAGCAGGCTCTCAGGAAAGCGTGCACAGCTCTCACCCGGCTATTAGGAGGCTCCTCACAAGTAAATTGAGACCAGGCAGCAGAGGCCTGTGCCAAATCCCCTTTCCCGCCCTCTTCCCACATGGGCGTCCTCCTCCCCCACCCTGGGCCCTTCAGTTCCAAGGGCCAAGGTCTCCTCCCCTGCTGCTCCGGCCTCTCCTCTGACTCTGGCCCTCTCTCCCTGCTGAGCTCAGGGTGCCCTGCTTCCCTGGAAACCAGCCTCCTCCCCAGCATGGCTGCTAGGTTTCCAGAGAGCTCTCCTGGGCTGCTGTGTAGACCTAAATCCTACTGAGACTTCCGAGGGCCACACCACCAGGCCAGGCATGGACAGACTGGGCCAGCCCACGGCCCCACTCTGTCCCAGCCATCCCTCAGCAGAGGCTGCTGGTGCCTCTCAGGCTGTGGCTGCTCAATAGGGAAATAACTCCAGGTTCATCCAAGTCACGAGCTGGAAAATCCCTCCCATCCAACAATCCCCCTCCAGGGAGAGCATTGTGCAACCCACTCAGCTGGATAATATCCAGCACTTGGCTAATAGCCAATGGGGATCGGGGAATTGTCTGATTGTTCGTAGGTTGACACATTTGCTTACAGGTTAGCAGCTTGCTTGTGTAATGACTTTCATTAGGGTCTTGGAGAACAACAGGAGGAGCTGGCACCCCAGTCTAGCTCTTCATCATCATAGGCTTTGGAAAACACTTCAAGAATGATCACCCCTTTTTCTAGGTTTATCCAATATCGTTTTGAAGAACAAAAGGCTCTATTGTAAACAGAAATCATGGGTGAAATAAATAAAACATTCAGATGAAAATAACCTGCAGATTTGTAGGCACTGCAATTAGCGTGGATGGGCTTTGAGAGACAGGCCCTGGGCACAGGTCTCCGGTCAAGTCCCAGCCACCAGTGATTGGAAAGCTGACCATGGGCAGGCCCCTGTAAACCTCAGTTCTTCAACTCTAAAATGAGGATAAATCTTACCTATCTCGAAGAGCTGCCGGGACCAGCTCCTCCTGCTCCACCACCTCTTCACAGGAGGTTAGTGGAGGCCTCCCAGGGAACCCAGAGGCTGGAGGCCTTGCTACAGCACCAGGCCTTCTGCTGCCCCCTCCAGGAGTTCAATCACAGGTCACCCATTCAACCTTTCTTCCAGCAATCATTGAGGAAGCCTCTTGTATACACCAGGCACGGAGCAAGACAGTGACCAACACAGACACAGGCCTGCCTCATGAGGAGCAAGCAGAGAAGGGGGACAAGCACAAAAGGACAAGTGCTGACCTGTAGCCACGGTAAGAGTTACAGTGGCCCTGAGTCAAATGACTGAACGTTTCCTTCCACAGGGCAGGGAGTCAGACTCCAGGCTCCAAGCTGCACAGAAACCGAACTCCAGGCCCAAAGGCACCCGTGAGAAGAATCAGGCTTCTTGTGTGTTGGCTGTAGTGGGAGAAAGAATGAAGGAGGGGGTCTAGACCACTATGCTGCTGCTGCTGCTGAAGGCGAAGATGATGGTGATAGCTACAGTTCTCAGAGCACCCACCTAGTGCCAAGCACCATGCTTTGCTTTCATTGCGGATGATCCTCACCACAACTCTGTAACTACAGATGGGACGCTGAGGTTCAGAAAGGTGATGTGAGTCATCCGATGTCACACATCTTGGAAGCAGAAGGGGCAAAATGGAAGCCCAGGACTGTCTGACGTCAAGAAAACATGGCAGTGGGCCCCTTCTGCGGACCTGAAACAAAGGAGTCACCTCTGGAAACAGTGAAGTGGGCACCACTCCACAGTGTGTGGTCTGCAGCCTCTTCCAAAGCCAGTGTTCCCAGATGTCGGGACCTGAATATCCAGCCCTGGTTCCCTGCCCCTTTGCGCCCACCATTATCCTCCTTAGACATCTCAGTCCCATATACATCCCTGAGGAGTCTTTTTTTTGGTAGGGGTCAGGGGATGGGGTCTTGCTCTGGCACCCAGGCCGGAGTGCAGGGGTATGATCACAGCTCACTCAACTTCCTGGGCTCAAGTAATCCTTCCACCTCAGCCTCCCCAGTAGATGGGACCATGGCCACAAGCCACCAGGCCCAGCTAATTTTTTTATTTTTTGTACAGACAAGGTATCACTATGTTGCCCAGTTCCTGGCCTCAAGGGATCTTAAGTTCCTGGCCTCAAGATATCCTCCCACCTCAGCCTCCCAAAGTGCTGGGGGTTACAGGCGTGAGCCACCATGCCCGGCCCCTGGGGATTTTTAAGTAGAAATTCCTCCACTCAACAGTGAGGTGGTGCTGCCTGTCCACCTGCGTGCCTGTCCTCACATCGCCTGGCTCAATGGGCCCTAGACCGCCCACCTCTCTCCATCACGCCTGCCCTTTCCCTCCCCAAAGCTTTGGCACACATTGTTTCTTTCCCTAAAATGCCCTTCCGGTCTTCTAATGGACTCCTACCCATTCCTCAGGGTTCAGCTCAAACTCCACTTGTTCCCAGAACTTGTGATTCCTCACCTTCTGGGAAGGTGACACAAGAGAGGAGAAAAAACACTTGTTTTCACTTTAGAAAACCTGGCCCTAGCCCTTACCTAATGTACAACAACTGTGAACAAATCACATTTCCTCTCTCTGGATCAGTTATCTTAACTATAAAATAGGGCTAATAGACCAGGCTTGGTGGCTCACGCCTGTAATCCCAGCACTTTGGGAGGCTGAGGCTGGTGGATCACTTGAGGCCAGGAGTTCGAGACTAGCCTGGCCAACATGGTGAGCCCCCATCTTTACTAAAAATACAAAACTTAACCGGGTGTGATGGCACGCACCTGTACTCCCAGCTACTTGGGAGGTTGAGGCAGGAGAATCGCTTGGAGGCTGGAGAATCGCTTGAATCTGGGAGGTAGAGGTTGCAGTAAGCCGAAATTGCACCTCTGCACTCCAGCCTGGCAACAGAGTGAAACCCTGTCTCAAAAAAAAAAAAATAGGGATAATAATTATTACTTTGTGAGCTTAAGATGGTGACTAAATGAGGTATGAATATAAATGTTCTTTGTAAACAACAGAGTGCACCGGGCACGGTGGCTCACGCCTGTAATCCTAGCACTTTGGGAAGCTGAGACAGGCAGATCACTTCAGGTCAGGAGTTTGAAACCAGCCTGGCCAACATGATGAAACCCCATCTCTACTAAAAATTCTCCCTGCAAAAAAGAAAAAAAAAAAAAAAAGGAGCTGGATATGGTGGCATGCACCTATAAGCCTAGCTACTTGGGATTCTGAGGCAGGAGAATTGCTTGAATCCGGGAGGCGGAGGTTGCAGTCAGCCAAGATCATGCCATTGCACTCCAGCCTGGGTGACAGAGCAAGACTTTGTCTCAAAAAATAAAATAAACAAAAAATAAATGACAGAGTGCTAAAGGATATTATTTATAATCAACAATCTCATTGCCACATAAAGTGACAAAAATTGGCTTAGTCAAAAAAAGAAAGAAGGAAAAGAAAAATATCGACTTATCTAACTGCAAAGCCCAAGGGCGTGAGAGTTTCAGGCACAGCTTTATCCAGGGGCTCAAATTCTGTCCCCAGACCTGCTTGCTCCATCTCTCGGTTCTGCTGGTTCCCATGTTGGCTTCATTTTTAGGCTTCATATAGTGAAAAGATAACTACGAAATTAACTTCCAGGTTCAGGTTCAGCCAAAAAAAAATTTTTTTAAGAGTCCTGCTTTCTCAGTAGACCCAGCAAGTATTCAAATATGTAACCCATTTCTTCTAACGGGTCACGAGTCCATCCGTGAACAAGTCCCTGTGGCCAGGAACATGTGATGCTCTGATTGGTTGGGCCTATGTCTCACAGCCAGCTCTGGAGCTCTGGAGTTGGAGGATGGGGAAAACACTATCTGAAATATAGGAGTCAATGCGTAGGGAAGAGTGGATGAGAGGAACAATTACCCTAGAGCAAAAGCAGAGTCCTGCCACCAGAATAAAAGGGGAAAGGATGTTGAGGACAAGATAATAACTGCCCACACAGTCCACCCCTTTGATGGGCTGACATTCATGCATGCCTTTACTTGCATACAAAATAATACCTTCCCACTTCCTCCCCTCTCTCAAATAGAAGACTCATAATACTGAGTTCAGAATCTCTGGGTGACTTACATTCTTTTCCTTCAGAGTTAGATGTGTTCTGAGGTCCTGCAATCTGTGGTTGAAAGACGATCACTCCAACAGACCATGACTCCACAATGGCAGAGAGAATTGGTTAACTGCAATAACAGTTCCTACTGAAAAGAGAGAAGAAAGAAAAACAGCACACGGCGCTACCAGTCCGCAGCATTCACCAGTTCCTGATGAACAGGGATAGCAAAGTCTTCCTGTCCTGGGTGGAGAAATGAGTTACTTGAATGGAGTGGTAGGCAGCATACGCTCCCCACCCCAAAGATGCCCACAGCCTGATCCCTGGAGCCTGTGAATATGTTATGTTAAATGGCAAAGGGGAATTAAGATCACAGATGGAAATCGGGTGCTAGTCTGCTGACCTTAAAATCAGGAGAAAATCCTGGATTATCTGGTGAGCCACTGTAAGCACAGCGTCCTTGAAAATGAAAGAGGAGGCAGCAGAAGAGTCCATGTCTGAGTGATGGGATTCAGGAAAGACTCAATCAGCCATCGCTGACTTTGAGGAGGGAAGGGAGCCACGAGCCAAGGAGTGTGGGCAGCCTCTAGAAGCTGGGAAAGGAAAGAGGGCAGATTCTCCCCAGAGCCTCTGTAAAGGAGCGCAGTCCTGACACTCTGATGCTAACCCAATAAAGTGCATTTTGGACTTCTGGCCTATGGGATTGTAAGGTAATACATTTGTGTTAAATCCTTGAGTTTGTGGGAATTTGTTACAGTGGCCATAGCAAGACAGCGATACAACAAATCCTACTACCACGATACTCCTTTTGTTCCCACTGTTATGCCTTTGGCTGGAATGGAACAGACACTGCCATTTTTGGTCCCCCTAACAATCTTGGGAGAAGGCATAATCATCCTTAGGTTACAGATGAGAAAACAGAGACTCAGGTAACAGACAACTGCTAAAGGCAACCAGTTAGCAGAAGAGGGAGCCAACAGGCAAACCCTCGCCTGCCTGACTTGGAGCTGGGCTGGGGTCCTCATATAACTTCCTCGCGCAGTGGTCCTCTTATCTCTGCTGAGACCCTCCAGCCACAAGGGCTCACACCCTGCAAAGCCCCAGGCCTCCCTGCTCCCTCCTGGCCTCACGCCCTGCATGACCTGATGGATGGCTGCTAGAATAGCCAGCGGAGGGCGGCCAGAATGTCAGACCCTGGCCAGTCAGCGGGCAATGAATTCAGGACGCAGTTGCCTCGCTGGTGGGCCCAGGCTGAGCATCCCTACTCATAGGCAGCAGGTTCTGTTTATCAAAATCTAGACTTCTGCCCTCCTCTCCTGCCTCCAGCCTCCACACTCCCCTTGGCTGAACTGGGTTTTGGAATGCATTGCTTTGTACTAAATAGAGAAAATGTGGAACTTTGTCTTTCAAGATTTATTCTTCTCTGTGCTGTCACCTCCACTCCCATCTAATCCTGGAATGTCCCTGGGGTGGTTGAGGTGAGGGAGGGCAACTAGTGCTCCTCCGATTTCCTCCTGACAAATGTAAAATGGGCCAGGGGGGCCACAGGGGAGGTAAATCGATCCCAAAATGTGCCTTGTGTGCAATTTGGGGATGAGAGAAAGTTCATGTAGAGATAGGGCTCCAAGGATGCACTCCAGGGGCTGGCCTGGCCAGCTGACGACCAAAACACAGCTGCCTCCCTCCTCCCCAACACACACAACCCGCACACAGGCCCAGGCTTACACCCCCCAACTGAGTGAGAACAGTCAAGATCCCAGAGGCCAGACCACAAAACCTAAAACACAGACTCCAGAGGGCAGATGAGACCCAGGGGAACATCTCTTCCGACCTCTTCATTGGCCCAGAGAAGGGAGATGACTTTCCTAAGGTCGCATGACAAAGTCAGGACTACTGCCTCATCAAGCCTCAGTTTCCCAGGGGTAAAATGCAGGCTTGATGAGAAGCTCAAGCGGGGCAGAAATTGCTAAGTGAATGTGAGAGGGAAATAATAACAGCCCAGCAAGGATTGGGAGCAGTTTTCTTTCTTAATGCTGTGAAACTGAGGCTCAGAGAGGACCTTTTTCAAGATCACAAAGCTGGCAAGTGGCAAAGCTGAACTTCGGACTGGCTCTGTCTGACTTCAGAGCCCACTGGTGCTACCTTTCACCACATTGTCATGTCACATGTCAGCATCACAGTGACCCTTTCCATACCTGAAATCTGTTCCAATTTGCTGAACCCAAGACCCAAGGGAGTGACTGGGAGGCCTGGAAGCCTCTGGGGAGAGGTGTAAGTCTGAACAAAGGTCAGACCCCGGCTTGACTGCAGTCCCCAGTCCCTCAGTTGGTCCTGTGTGCCAGGGTATACCCTGAAGACCAGCAGACAGCCCTGGCAGGGGGTCTCTGGGTGGGCAGAGCGTACATCATACACACTGTGGGCTTGGGCCTATGGGGGATGCCCTTCTTGACCCACCTGGGCATTTCTGATGTCCCTGTATCTGTCTGAGGCTTGAGGGGCTTCTTTGGGTGCAGGCCCTGAATGGGGTCCTCAGGTGCTGGGCACACACAAGGGGTCACTCAAGCACTCAGCAAATGCCTGGCAGGCCCTGTTCCGGGTTCTGTGTAGAGACCATCAGACCCAGTCCCTTCCCTGGAGCAGTCCCTGAGCAAGTGCAGGAGAGGCGGGAAGAGATAAATGACAGAAAGGGAGCTGGCACCTTCGCACATCCACTAAAGCCACCCCCTCCTGCAAACACAACGTTGTCTTAAAAAATATACAAATTCCTGTTGACAGTCATGGGCCAGGTGGCCCCCAGAGTGGTGCAGGGTCAACCAGCACAGCGGCCTGGCCCCCTGCACCCCAGATCTTCAGGCCAGAACCTGAATGGAGGGCTCTCTGACTCCAAAGCTGTGCCTTCCTCACAGCTCCACAGGAGGCCTGGCCACCTCCACTGTAGCCCACACCCTCTCCTATGCTTGCTGCTCCCACACCCCGGCGGCTTCCTGTCCAGGCCTTCCTGCCTCTTCTGCATAGACGGGAGCTAGATGGGGGAACCCCGGCCCCCAGCCGCCTGGGATGGTCTGGCATGAGTGTATGCAGAGCTGGCCCTCGAGCCAGGGCAATGGTCCTTGACGCGCCTGAGAGCATTCCTCGTCAATGTGACGTGACCACAGGGGTCACTTGGAAAGGGCGGGACAAATGGGTCACGGGAGAGAACAGGAGCATAGCAGGAGCCCCTCCAATCTGCACAGTGGTTTGCCCCTTACGAATCCTGTTTCCATACTGTGGCTCCCTGAAAGAACCACTACAAAGGAATGGGTGAAGCAAGGGAGGCTCAGAGAGCTCAAGTCACTTGCCCAAGGTCACACAGCCACACCACAACCCAGTTGAGCCTGCCTGTCAGCCTGCCCCTCCATCCCAGGTCTCCTTCACCACCCCCAGCCCCTCTCTGGCTCACGTGGGTGGGCTCAGGGAGGCAGAGGGCTGGGCTCTGTGGCTGGGCCCCACCATGCGCACTGAGGCATTGGAGTTGGAAATGACGATGGAGCTGCCAGAGCTGCTGTCTGCCGGGAGGTGGTCACGGTCTGCAGATGCCACGGTCTGTTGGCTTTGCGAGCAGGATGAACTGGGGAGGCCCACCTGGCCCTGGATAGGTTGGGGTGCTCTCAGCAGAGCCAGGGGAGACGGCAGCTCCACCAGGGCCCTCTTGTTTCCCTGCTTCCCGCTGGAGTGTGGGGGCAAATAGCCCATCCAAGCCTCCTTTGCAGGGCAGGTGGAGTGGGTGGTGCACTAGGTGAGGGGTGCACTGCAGGAGACCAGGGGGACCTCAGGCCAAGGGCAGCATTACCTGTCCCCCTTGGAAGCCCAGCAACTACCTAAGCATGGGCACTCTGGAGCCACACTTCTGGGTTCAAATCCCAGCCACCTGTGTGTGACCGTGGGCAAGGTCACCTTCACCTCTCTGTCCCAGCTGCCCCATCCGTATGATGATGCTGATACCAATGTTTACCTCATAGGGTTGTTATGACAATTAAATACTGACCCTCATAACCAGCAAGTCAGGCAAGGGCTGGGATATGAACGTAGGATCCCTTTCAACAAAGGCACAGCGTATGCATGGGAAAGGCTACCCTAGAATTGCTTCAAAAGCCTTTTCCCCTCTCCAAACCTCAGTCTTTCCGTCTGAAAAGTGGGTGGGTCAGCCTACTAGGTCTCCAAGTCTCTGAGGGGTTAGCCACCCGATGTCCTGTGCCCCCTGAGCGCTGATGGAGGATGGAGAGGCAGCAGGATTAGGCAAGTGACCGTCAGGTCTAGGGCTGAAGACAGTCTGTCTTCTCCACTCTAAGGACATTGGGAGTAGTGGCAGAGGAGGGGATCCATGTCCCCCATCTCACTTGCCCAGCTGACTAAGGCCAGGCTCCTTAGGCAATAGGGACAAGAGCAGGATTGGGGCACCCCAAACTGCTCCCCAAATCAACTTCCTTTCTTAAAAAAATCTTTCTCTCTGGTGTGGACTGACAAAAATTACAGAGCCATTTATGACCAGACAGACATAGGTTCCCAACCCGCCTCTTCCACATAATGCTGTGTAACTTAGGCAAGACACTCAACCTCTCTCTGCCTTCAATTCCTCGTCTGTAAAATGGGGTTTATGGTCCTTCCCTCACAGGCGGATGACAGGTGGGAGAGCTCCCTAACCAGAGCGGGTGCTCGGAAGATGCTGGGCCGCTGGGTCCTTCTCACCTTCATTTGGTGATTCAATCCAACTACCTCGATGCCACCTAAAATGGACTAGGCCGTGTCGTGGGCTGAGGACCCACATAGACCAGCGTCAGTCCTGCTTCCAACCAGCAAAAGGGTCCCAGGAGAAGCCAACGCTGTGACCAAAATGTTGAGATGTGTGAAGGCTTCACGATGGAGGTGGAGGCAACTGGATGTTTTACCATGATTATTGAAGTCAGATGATCCAGACGTGGACTTTACGACACTATTCTATACGATGTTGTGTTTTATGAATCACCTAAAATGATCTCAAATACTATCGTCCATATGTAATAGTCTCAACAACCAGATGTCAGGAAGCATTGGAGGATCTATCCAACTTTGCCTCCCCTGGACAAGCTCCAGTTTGTCCATGGAGCCCAAAGTAGGCGGTTCTCCAAAGTAGAACATTCCTTCAATGTCCTGCTTTGGAGAAATGTAGGGTCCCGGGCCCCACATTTCTGGTGATACAGCCAGAGATGATAGTGGTGTCCTTTGCAGCCTGCCGCTGTTGGCTCATGGCCACTCTCCCCTCTGCTCCTATCCTGGGTGGCCTGCAGGTGGGCTGAACCACAGGTGGCAAATATTTGCTGACCGAGGGAATGTATTGTCATTGAAGACCACTCAGCAGGTGTCTGCGTGTGAGGGGGTGAAAGAGGGGGCAGTGGCTGGGGAAGGAATTGCCTGAAGCTTCGCACCTGTGGGGCAGCCCAGACAGTGGATGACCCAGCCCCAACCCTGGTCAAGTTCAAAGGCTGAGGGAGAAGACAGGGGCTAGATCAGATGCTTGAACAACAGGGTGCAAGAAGTAAAGATGTCATCAAAGGCTGAGGTGACAGCTCTGCAGCTGTGCTGAGCCAGAAAGAGCTGGGCACAAGAAGACTGGTCCGGTCCCCACAGCAGAGTGAGGGCAGGGCACCAGCAGCTCCTGGGGTAGCCCACATATTCAGAGACACCCCCTCGCAAGGAGAGGGCAGGGTTAAACATGAGTGGCCGGGTGGAGTGTGGCATATGAGCGTCAGGACCCCATAGAAAGCCAGATCTACCCTCGAATGTGTGCAGCCTCACAGGGCACTCCTGCAGGCGGGGATAGCAGTAACACCCCCTTGAGGTGTTCAGGGCGGAGTTGATGGTGGGCTGACACTGGGGGTGGGTGCTCGGTGGAGAGGGACTCACCTGCCTCTAAATCAGGACCAGCCCTCAGCTCCAGGGCTGCTCCTAGTGAAGTTGGCCCTGCCCACCACTTGTTTAAAAATATTCAGAATAATACTCAGCTGCATCTTGTCAAGCATCTGCTAGGTGTCAGACACTTGCTGAGTGCTTTGTAGGCCCTGATACATGGCAACTGCATGAAGTAGGTGCTACCACTTCCTCCCTTTCCAGGCAAGGATACTGAGGCTGGGGAGCTGAGGAGACTGCCTGAGTTGCAAAGCCAACATTCAACAGAGGGCTTTGGGGACCGCCAGCCAGGCTGCAGGGCCCTGCTCGTCCTGTGACCATTCCTTCCTGCAGCTTGCCACCTGGGCCACTCAGCTAGCCCAGAACCACCTGCTGCCTTCTGTTATCCCTAGAACAGGGAACAGTGGGGTTCCTTAGAACAGACTGCTGGGGTGCCCACTGGTCCTGTGGGCGGAGAGAGACTCTGACCACTACCTTAGGTCTCCCACTCCCAGCACGGAGAGACTCGGTGGCCTCATGCCCTGTGGAGAGATGAGGGCCTGGGTTGGGGGGAGTGAGAATTCGGCCATTGCTGGGCAGGGGTCCTCAGAGCAGCCACGAGTCCGGAACTTAGAGGGGAACTCACACAGCTTGCCATACCAGGGGCTGCTGAGGACCCCGGCCTCCTGCTCCCAGCCAGGTTCTGGCCACGTCATGGAAGAAGGGGAGGCAGGGAACAGGAACAGCCAGGTCTCCCGTGATGGGGCCAAGGCATTGGAACCTCCCTGCTCACTGTCTGGGATGGGGGCTGAAGAAAGAGCACAAGGGCCTGGAAACTTGGGACGTATGGAGTGGTCTTTGGAGAGCCCCTTACCCTCTCAGAGCCTCCGTTTCTGCCCAGTTGACCCACTGGCTGAAGTGTCCAGCAAGACAATGTGTGTGAGTGTCCTCGGTGGTCCCCTGCCCAAGCTTTCTACCACTGCTGTTGATACATGACCTCGGGGCACCTGTGTGACTGTCCTGGCCAGGGTCCAGGTGGGAGCGGAGCTGTGGTCTGCTCAGATAAGGAGCCCCTGGCTCCCAAACAGGATGGCAGCGGCCCCACTGTGTGATTTTAGGGACCATCATAGCAGTTAGGCAAACCAGGAAAATAATACTAACCCAGCCAGCTCCTTCCTGCTGCCAGAAATCACAGACGGGAAAGTGCAGGGTCCATGGTGGGCGGGGGTGCTGAGGAAGCCAGATGCCCTTGAGCCCGCCTGCCCTGGCACTCTGTGGGATGTTTCTGGGAAAGGCTGGGCAAGGGGGCTGGTCTCAGCTACTTATGCCCACCCCTCCCCTAGGTGGGACCCTGGTGTGGGGGAAGGGGCACCAGAGGAGGTTGTGCTGGGCTGGACTGGGAAGGCCCTGTCCCCGCCTCCATGTGACCGTGGAGGTCCCTGGCCCTCTCTGGATGCTAGGATTTCCATCTACATCAGGGGACTTCTTTCTGACTCCCTGTGATGCTGACAGTGGCTTGGGGGTCACATCTGCAGGGCCCTGCGGCTGACACAGGCCCAGGGAAGGGTTGGAACTCTGTCTCAGGCACTCCCCACTCCCCATCTCCCTGCAGCCTGCCTCTCCCATCCCTCACCCAGACTACCCAGTTCCTCCCCTAGGCTCCCCACCTCCGAATCTGCCTCACTCATTCCAAGGGGATGCAGACATCACCCCCAAACAAACAGGGCTCCTCAGGATGAATCTTTGATAGGTGCCTGGCATACAGGAGGCACCTAGGAAATGTTCGCTTTGGGGAGGAAAGTTCCGGGCAGAGAGAAAAACACACTGAACGCCCGAGGAGACCCGGCCCATTTGGATGCCAGGGTGGCCCATGGTGTGGCTCAAAGACCAAGATGCGTTGGGGACACAGTGGCGGGAGCGGAGGCTGGATGAGGCGCGTGGGGGACAGTGAGGTGGTGAATGCCCGTGAGGTCTGTGCTGGGGAGGCAGCAGCACCAGGCCAAGGAAGAAGGCAGAGAGACCAGGGCGGCAGGCCTGGGGAGTGTGCTGGGGTCGGGGAGGACTCCAGAGCCTTGACAGAAGCATCAGGATGGCCCAGAAAAGGGGTACCCACCCTGTGCATAGGAGCCTGGCTGGGCTCCAGGGTCTCCCATTCTGGGGCAGGGGCTGGGAGGGGTCTGGTGTTCAGTGGCCACAGAATGTGGGGCCTGGTGTAGCCTTGGGGTGTGGACAGGGCTTTCACGAACTGCAAGAAAGAAATTTCTGTTCTCTATAAGTGACCCAGTCTATGGTGTCCGTGATAGCAGCAAGAGATGGCCTCAGACAGTGTCATAGACTGTGAGATGGAGTGAGGGTGCTCTAAGTGTGCGTGTTCAGCACTCAGTATAGCAGAATTCCCAGGGAGCAGCCGGTCAGCTCTACCCTAAAACAGGCTTTGGGCCAGGGATGAGCAGCATTCTGTGTGTCAGAGAACCCACTGTCCTCTGCTAGGGACACGAAGCCGGACCCTGGCTGACACCCCTAGGGGGTCACCCACTCTGAAGACAGAGGTTGGACTCCTGTGCACGGGACTCCTGGACTCCTCTGCCTCAGCACAGCCCTGGCCTCAACCTGGCCCGTGCCGCTAACTCTGCTGACTACCCTGGGGGCAGAGGGGCTGGAGAGAAAGGTCTGGGGGAGGACATGGGGATGGGGAGAGGGGACTGCATCCAGGGCCTAGGGTTTTCCTATAACTGCAGGCAGCTCATGAAATCCTTGCAGCAGCTGTCAAAGGAGGCAGGAGAGGTGAAGTGGGTTCCCCAAGGGCATAATGCAGGAAGCCGCAGAGTGGACTTGACCCCAAAGCCCTCACCCTTTCTCTTTCAGGGCTGCTGCCCCCAGAAGGAAGGTGAGAGGTGAGAATGAACTTACCATACCATGTGGCCTACCATGGAGTTGCCAGCGCTGCTCGAGCCAATGAATTGTTAGTCTCAGGAGGGAGGAGAGGAGAAGGGGGAAGGGGAGGGAGGGATGGAGAGGGAGTGGAAGCGTGTGGGAACCCCTGCCTGGCTGCCTGGCACTCAGACACTGCTCCAGGGAGCCAATCCCACCCTTGTGAAGCCGATGGCGTCTTTGCCCTGAGTTGATTAGCCTCCCCCAGGGTCTGTGGGTCCCAGTGGGAAAGCTCCATAGGGTGCTGACAAAACACTGGGCTGGGCGCAGTGGCTTACACCTGGAATCCCAGCACTTTGGGAGGCCAAGGAAGAAGAATCACTTGAGCCCGGGAGTTCGAGACCAGCCTGGACAACATGGCAAGATCCCATCTCTGCAAAAAATGTAAAAAGTTAGCTGGGCATGGTGCTGCGTGCGCCTATGGTCTCAGCTGCTTGGGAAGCTGAAGCAGGAGGACCGCTTGAGCCTGGAAGGTCGAGGCAGCAGTGAGCTGTGATGGCACCACTGCACTCCAGCCTGGGTGTGAGAGGGAGAGGGACCCTGTCTCGAGAAAACCTGCTGAATCAAGGGCGCATGTCGCTGACGTTCTGAGGGGCTGTGGGTAATTCATGCCTCTCTGAGCCTCAGCTTCCCAATCCATGCAATGGTATGATGATCACCACTAGGCCCATCCCACAGGCTGCTGCGGCCCAGTGAGCTCGTGGCAGTGAGAGCATGCATGGCCCTCTCAGCCTCCTGCACAAGGAGGGTGTCAGGACCGGTCTCCTAGGGGCAGGTGCTGAGTGTGCTTGGCACCCGTGGGATCTGGGTGAAAGGAGGCTGCTCCCTGTCTGGTCTGTGGTTTCATCTCAGCCACCTGCACCCCAGGGCCTTGCTCAGCCGAGCCCAGCCCTGTCCCTCCCTGCCCGGCCCTGTCTGTCCCAGGAGCCCCAGTTCCCTAGGCCCCTATTGTTCTCCCAACCCTTCATCCTGTGGCCCTCCCAGCCTGGAGTTCTGGAGACAATTCACATTCCATTCCGTGAATTCCACAGCCCCCACCCCTGCCCTCAGCCTCCTTCAAAGTGGCCGCTGGGGCTGGGGTCTGTCTTTGCAGAGGTGCCAGGCCACATGCCCCGCCCACCTCTGCCAGCTATGCCGCCTCTGAAGTTCCTCCAGCAACACTGAGGAGGGGCCCTGTGGTCAAGGGTGCAGCCAAACGAGGCCCGACCAGGTGATTGAGCTCAGCTTGGCTGCTGCACTTGTCTTCCTTGGACCTGCTGGGCACCCCCAGGTAAGTCACTGCACGATTGGACCTCAGTATCCCCCTCTGTAAAGTGGGGCAGAGACAGCAGGGTGAGACCGAGACAGCAGGGTGGGGAGGAGACAGCAGGGGGTGGCAGTCATGAGCATGGGCCTTGGAGTCAGACACCCTGCTCCCTGCTTTGACCTGAGCAGGTGGTCAGGTCTCTCCATGCCAGGTCATCCAGTGGGGAGGACACCAGTACCTACCTCAGAGGCTGTGGGATTTAGATGAGTTCCGCAGGTCCCCACCGTGATGGACTGCATGTGTGTCCTCCAAATTTCTATGTTGGAAACCTTAACACCCAGTGCAATGTTATTATGGGGCCACTTGGAGGTAATTAGGTTAGGAGGACGGAGCCCTTGTGATGGGTTAGTGCCCTTATAAGAAGAGACTCCAGGGAGCTTACTTCCTCTCGCTCTGCTCTCCACCATGTGAGGGTACAAGGAGAACATAGCCATCTGCGAACCAGGAGGCAGGCCCTCACCAGACACCGACCTGCGGGCACCTGGAGCTCAGACTTCGAGCCTCCAGAAGTGCCAGCTCGTTGTCTAAGCCACCCAGTCTATGGGGATCTGGTGTAGCAGCCTGAACAGACTAAGACACCACCAAGTTCAGGGCCCAGCCGAGATGAGCCTCGAGGGGAACAGCTGTTTCTAATGGGCCTTCCAAAAGCCCTCTCCCCAGTGTCACTTCCTGCCATTCTCTGCCCCGACACTGGGTCTCCATGTGGTGCTGCCATCTTGCCTTTCCTCATACTGCCCCCCGCATACCAGGCTTCTCTCAGCTTGTCCAATCCTCACCAGCACGCACATGCCAAATGGGAAGGGCATCCGTCTTCCCTAGGGACCTGCTGGGCCCTAGCCACGCTAATGTCTCCTACCTCCAATCTTCCCACTTTCTCATTCTCTCTGTGGAGCCTAGCGGTGGCCTGGCACTGTATGCCCACCACACTCCCTCAGACAGGAAACCCCTCCAGCACATCTCCTTGGCCAGGTTTCTGCTAGACAGAGACTTAATTTGCCTTACGATTCAGCTCCCCTCCTGAGCTCCTGCCTGGCCTGTGAGCTGCCCTCAGGTGGCTCCCAGGCTGTTGGGGATGGCAAAAGGTGACACCCTCTGAAACACAGTGATCTGAGCATATAGGAGGCTGGGGTGTCCAGGGAAGGGGATCTAACTCTGTGGGAAAATGGGCTAACCAAGGAAGGCTTCTCAGAGGTGGTGGCACTGAGCTGAATCTTGAAAGATGAGTGGGATTCATCAGATGGACAGGGGAGTGGGGGTTCCTGCCTCACAGTGGGAAAACACACAAAGCCCCAAAGGCTGAAGCCACCAGAAGGGCTGCAGAATGACACATCTAACTGTTCACTGGGAGACAGCATAGGGTGGAAGGGCAGGGAGGGCACTGGATTCTAGAAGGGGCCAGAGAGAGCCAGGCTCAGGCACGGTGGTGCTGCTGGAGAGATGCGATTCGTTGGCGTTGCAGCAGGGCCCTCCTGGCTGCTGGCAAGGATGACTTGGAATGGGTGAGACTGGAGGCCCAGAGCCCAGGGAGGGGCAGAGGCCCTGGTCTGCACAGGAACAGGGAGGTAATAAGGAGGCAAAGTTTCAGGAGCGACTCAGGCTCTGCACTGAGCCCTTCTATACTCTCTGGCCGTTTCTCCTGGGCAATCTTTATCTCTACCTCTCTATGTATCTTAGGCCTCTCTTTCCAGAGCCACATGGACCACCTGACATCTCACAGGTTCTTCTACCTTCCAAGACCAGCTCATCACCTCTGGCACCCCTCTCTATAGTTGCCTCCCAAAGTCTCCCATCTCATACCCACAGCCCCCTTGGCATCAAGCTGGACATCTGGGAACGACCTTCAGCACCAAGTCCCCCCACCGGTCACCTGGACTTGCAAAAGTCTCCTTACTGGTATCCCTGTTATCCAGGAGCCATGGTGAATTATTTAAAAATTCTTTTCTTCAGCCGGATGCAGTGACTCATTCCTATAATCCCAGCACTTTGAGGCTGAGGCGGACAGATCACCTGAGGTCAGGAGTACGAGACCAGCCTGGCCAACATGGTGAGACCCTGTCTCTACTAAAAATACAAAATTATTTTTATTTACCACAGGTGTGGTAGCGCATGCCTGTAATCCCAGCTACTAGGGAGACTGAGGCAGGAGAATCGCCTGAGGGAGACGGTCATAGCCTCACAGATGGCCACCATGGAGACGGCTCTGCAGGGAGGGGTGGAAGAGAGCGAATTTGTCAGAGGAGGAGCCAGGGGAGGGCACCCCAGGCAGAGGGAAGAGCTTGTGGAGGCTGAGGCAAGAAGGAGCAGGTTCAAGGCCAGTGTGGCTGGAGCGCAAGGGCCTGGAGAGGGGATGGGAGGTGAGGCAGCCATTCTGTGTAGGGTCAGAAACCCTTGAAAAAGAGAAGCAGAGATGACCGAGTGTGCAGTTCTCTGTGCCAGGGCCTGGACTGTGCAGCAGGGTGATGGGCAAGCATGCCCTGGCCTTGCTCTAAGGCTGGAGAAAAGATTTTTTTTTTTTCAGATAGAGTTTTGCTCTTGTTGCCCAGGCTGTAGTACAATGGCCCAATCTCAGCTCACTGCAACCTCCACCTCCTGGGTTCAAGTGATTCTCCTGCCTCAGCCTCTCCCATGAGGTCGAGGTGGCAGAAAGCAGCACCACTCAGATCTCAGAGCAAGGCAAAGCAAGCAGGGAGCTGCGCCTGCCTCGGGCCTAAGACTTTGCCCAGGGCTGTGTTCAGAGCTCCTCTCCACCTCCCGGGCAGGGCGGAGGCTGCTTCTGGTGGGCTCAACACGGAGAACCATCAGGGGCTAAGGCAGAACCAGAACACAGGGATTTGCTCTCCTGCCAGCCCAGGCCTGCAACCCCCTCCTGCCCCTCACCTCCTCCTTAGAGTTCCCTGGGGCCTGAGAACCCACCCACAGTGCCCTGGAGGGTCACTTCCCCACCTGCTCCCCTGATGGCCTCCTACACCTATCAAGAGCTAACTCACAGCTTACCCTCTTCTGAAGCTGTTGCTGTGCCTCAGGCAGGGCTGGTCACCAGCCTCAGGGCACCCTGTGTCATTAACTCCCTACTAGTCAGCCTCCCACCCAACCCCCTATGCACACACCAGGTCTGGAGCCCCTTGGAGTCAGAGCCTGAGCCTGCTCCATCTCCATCTCCGTGTCTGCACTCCCAGCACGGGGACCTCAGTTGGGGTTGGTGTGGAACAGGGTGAAAGGTGGAAGGAAGGATGGATGAATAGCAGAATCGAAGGGTTACTCTGATCTCTGAATAGCCCCAGCCAGTTTTCCTCCCGCTCTGGTACCTCCTGCTCCACCTCCCAGGCAGGACAGCAGCAGACCTGGCCCTCCCATTGCCAGTCCTGATTTGTGGGGTCCCTGAGGTGGTGAAAGGAGTCTGGGCCCCTTTCCCCTTCCTGCTTGGCCCATGTGCACCTCCTGGACTCTCTGAGCCACAGAAACCCCCTCTGGAGGGAGGCATCTCTCAACAGTGTCAGGGAAGGGACACGGTCAGCTCGTTTGTCAGCCCTGCTGGTCAACACCTGCCCGCCTCACAGGGAGGGGCTGGCGCTGGCCTCCCCTCCGGGGCCTGTTTCCCTTGGAGCCCTTTCCCAGAGCTGTCTAGAGCTCCCCATGAGCAAGTCCTGCTCATTTCCTTCTGAAAATACAAACCACTTCCTGGCTTCGCAGAGAACTGCTCGGGTGAAATGGGCCATGGTCTCCGAGTCGTCTATGCACCACCCCCACGACCCAGCTGGTCAGAGCTGTGCGCCCGCCTCCCCGACCACACAGTCAGCCCATCCACAGGCTCCCTCCAAGGCCTCCTGTCTGTCCAGCCCTGCACGAAGGAGCGGGGCAGGCACAGGATGTTCTTTGATTCAACAGACCTCCAGCGACATCTCTGTGCCAGGACCTCAGCTGGCCACAGGGGAGCCGAGTCAGCATGCCCTGGCACTGCCTATGGCTCTGCCAGCCTGGACACTGTCATCCCAGATCCAGGTTTGCATCCTGACTCGGCCACTCCCAAGGCCATTTGGCCCCAGCAAATGCTTGGACCTCGGCCCCAGGTTCAGAGAGAACAGGGCTGCGGGAGGAGCAGAAGAAGTAAGGTGTTTCTCACTGCAAAGCCCTCAACAAATCTTAGATAATAAGCAGGTGGCGAGGCCACAAATGCTTGGGGCTCAGCAAGCGGTTCACTCTGGAAGGGGTGAAGAGCTTCACAAACCATGATGTGGAGGAGAACAGGAGCCTGTAGCCCCTGGAGACCAGGACCTGGAGGTCTGCCCCTCACAATCTCTGCCCAGGATCCCAGTGTACAGAAGGGGACACTGAGGTCCAGAGTGGAGCATGACCTGTCTCAGGTCTCACACTGAATCATGGCAGCGCCTGGGGTGGAAGGGACCATCAAAGCCAGGTTCACTGCAGGTGCCCTCACAACCCTAGACGCAGGGGAAGAGGAGGTAGAAGGGGGAGGCTATGGAGAGGATGGGGGCCAGGAGAGGCACAGGGGTGAAGCCTGGGGCAGGGATGAAGGGGCAGCAGGTGAACAAATATGCGACGCACACACACACAGCTGATAACCCCTGGATGTCCCCAGGCCCTGCAGACTCCCCATGCCCATCCATCCTCAAACCTGCTCTCCCCAGGTTGTCTCAGAAATGGCACTTCTGCCCTCCAGAAGCCCAGCCAGACAGTGGACATTCCCGTGAATGACCCGCCTTCCCCTTCCTCCCAACAGTGAACTTCTCTACACCTCACAAAAACCTCTCCATGATGACAATGTGAAGCACCTGGAGCTCACACATTGCTGGGGGAGTATAACTAGGTAAAAATACTTTGGAACACTGTGTCACACTTAAAGCTGAACATCTGCTATGAACCAGCAATCTACTCTTAGGGACATATCCAGTGGTGTGCTGGTAAATGTTTAACAACCAGCTCTCAAAAAAAAAAAAAAAAAAAAAAAAGGTTGGGCATGGTGGCTCACGCCTGCAATCCCAGCACTTTGGGAGGCTGAGGCAGGTGGATCACCGGAGACCAGGAGTTCGAGACCAGCCTGGCCAACGTGGTGAAACCCTTGCATGTTTAAATTATTCTTCGGGATAATGGCATGAACCCGGGAGGTGGAGCTTGCAGTGAGCTGAGACAGCACCATTGCCCTCCAGCCTGGGCCACAGAGTGAGAGCTCATCAAAAAAAAAAAAAAAAAAGAAGAAGAAGAAGAAGAAAGAAAGATTTGTAGCATTTGCCAATTTCTATGGTGTCAATAATCCCACTATGGCCTATTTGAAACTACCAACGTGATGCCCCAGAATGCAGAGTTGGGAAGAGATGCATGTAATGGACTCTTTTTTTGAGATGGGGTCTGCCTCTATCACCCAGGCTGGAGTGCAGTGGTGCGATCTCGGCTCACTACAACCTCTGCCTCCCGGGTTCAATCAATTCTTCTGCCTCAGCCTCTGGAGTAGCTGGGATTATAAGCGCCTACCATCACGCCCAGCTAATTTTTGTATTTTTAGTAGACACAGGGTTTCACCATGTTGCCCAGGCTTGTCTCAAACTCCTGATCTCAAAGTGATCGGCCTGCCTCGGCCTCCCAAAGTGCTGGGATTACAGGCGTGAGCCACCATGCCCGGCCACATGTAATGCACGTGGCTCCAGCGTATCGCTGAATGTATCCTGTATACTTGTGGACAAATGCACCCCCATAGACAGGTTCTGGCATGTTCAAAGTAGCACTGTTCCTAAAGCCCCAAACTGGACATTACCCAAATGCCCACCAACAGTAAAAGGGAAAGTCAATTGTGATCCTTTCACACAACAGAATGCAATACAGCAATGAGAGTGGCCAGCCACTGCTACTACATGCAGCCCCATGGAGGACTCTCACAGATACAACACTGAACAAAAGAGGCCAGGCACGAACAGCACAGGTGGAACTGAGGAGTCCCAACCCAGCGCAGGAAGGGCACAAGAACATCGTCCTGTTTGTGGACTCACCTGGTAGTTACCCGCGTGTGTTCACTTTCAATAATTTATTGAGGAATATTTTTATGATTGGTGCACTTTCCTGTATGCATGTTATATTTCAAAAACAAGTTTTCATGAAAAAAAATAAACAAACAAATACCAATGATCTCTGCTGCCCCCTCCTATCCTCCCATGCCCTTGCCCTGTGCAGGCCAGCACTGCCTCCCCCGGGATGGCTGCCCTGGCCTTCCTCTCCTGTATCCACCTCCCCACAGCTCCCACTCCCACTGCAAATCACAGCCACCAGGCTTAGCAATAAAAGTACACTAATGCCAAAAAAATTGTTCACTGTTTATCTGTAATTCACATTTGACTGAGGGTCCTATGTTTGACCTGACAACTCTACTCCCGATGTGTGTTCAACCCCCGCCTCCTGAGAGGTCTTCCTCAAAGGCAAATTGGGCCACGTCCCTCCACTTCCCCTGTTCCCCTCTGGCCTAGGACTCACCAAACTCCTTAGTATGATCTTTAAGACTCTCCATTTCCAGCCCCCGCCCGGTGTTTTCCAGTCCCATACTCTAACTACACCAAACTTCTTCTCATGCATTCATTCATTCAAAAGATGTTTGCTGAGTGCTCGCTGCGTGCCAGGCCCTCTTCCTAGCCGTACCGCTCCCTCTAGAGGACTGTCACTCTGCAGGTGCTGTTTTCCCTGCCTTAGGTGCCTTCCATAGCTGGGCACCCTGATGAACTCATGTTCAGAATGCAGGTCAGGCCTCCGCCTCCCCCAGGGCACACCCCCAACCTCCTGATCTCGGTCTATGTTAGGGGCCCCTCCCTGGGGTTTCTCTTTGTCCCAGCTCTGAGCACACCGCTTTGTCATTGTCACTGCCTGTGTCCACACCTGTCTCCCCACCAGACTGTGACTTCATCCTGGATAAAGGCCAGGTCTGACTCATCTTGGGGTCCCCAGCCCCGGCCCAGGGCCTGCAGAGGAGCTGGCACCAGGAAAGGTGCGTGCAGCACGCGGGGGAATCAGTGATAAATGAGCACAGGGAGTGGAGCCCCGGAGTTTTCAAGACGGTTCTGATTTCGGTTTCTGTCCAGTTGCTCCCATAAGAAGCCAGCTATGGCCAGATCACATGTCTCACCTGCTGGCTTAGTCTCCATCTACAGGAGAGGCGTGGGGCCTGGGGTGTTATATCCTGATGCTCCAGTTCTGTCTCTGCCTCAGGGGCTCCCTGCTCCCTCCAGTCCGCAAGCCTCAGTCCCAAATCAGTGACGGGGTCTGGGAAGACTGGGAAGTGTCTGAGGGTCCTTGCCATGCAGCCCTCTCACCCTCACTTGTCTTCTCTGAGCTGCCTCTGCGCCTCACACTCAAGCGCCTGTGGCTCTGGGAGGTGAGACTGACGGCAGCAGAGGTGAAACCCCGGGTGCATTAATGGAGCCCGTGTTTACCCAGGCTGGGCCCATAAAATGCCTCAAGCGGAACTGAGCTTGGCTTGCAGTTCCTGGGCATTGTCCGTTCCGGCTGCTGAACCTTGGAATGGACCACCCGGGTGGGCATCTCATTCCCTTGACACCTTAGAAAACTCCAAAGGGAAGCTTGGGAATGCCTTGAGGCAGAGGAGTAGACGAGGATGGGTTGCAGGCTCGGGACCCTGAGAGGTTGGCCTGTCCAGCTTCCTGCCCTATGCTGCATTATGGCCTGGGGCAGAAGGACTTGGACTTTTTCTGCATGCTGCCTCTAAGCAGAACCCTGCAGGAGTACCCAGTAGACATGGCTCTGTGACTTGTCACCTCTGCCTGGTGTAGGTCTTCTTTCCCTACACTATTGCTGGGCCCTGAGGGCAGGGCCTGGGGCACTTCACCTCTCAGCCTCCCAGCCTGGCCCTTTTCTGAGTTCCTCTTCTCTGTCCTACCCTGTGCAAGGGAAGAATCAGACTCTGTCTTGCCTTTGGGGAATTCCCTGTCTGAAAACAGCTAGCAGCTGAGTACCTAGTAAACTAGAGGACGAGGCAGGCGTTCATCCGTCCATCCACCCATTCTTGCATCCATCTCTTGGCAACAGTCCCATCAGCTTCTGGGGAGCAAAGTTACAAGTGCGGCCTCGGGGGTCACGTGGTTCTGACTTCAAACCTCTTCCCACCAGTCACATGACTTTTGGCTTCTCTGTCTACCTCTTTAGATCTCAGTTTCTGCATTGTTTAAAAAAAAAAAAAAAATCCCACCTCACAGAGTAGTTACGGAGATTTCCTGAGACAATCAATGCTCATCCACTGATTAGAACAGGACCAGGCACCAAGGCAGACATACCCAGAAGCTAGTAAAGTCTATACTTCAGTCTCCCTTGCTTACTGCTGTCCCTTCTCTGGGAGATAGATACCCTAGCAATGCATTCCCATGGTCATATGTTTTTGTAAAACTTTGCACAAAGCAAGGTATTCTAACCGCAAAGCGTTGATACCGCTGTTTCTTTTCACTTTTGCTTCCCCTCCTTCCTTTCCTGTCAAGGGGTGTTGAGTGGCTGAGGCATTTGGAGGATTTAGCTGAAGGGAAGCTGAGCTGAGGATACATTTACAGTAATTTGGGATTAGTGGTGCATATTTATATGGTTCGCGGTCACTTACGGGTAGAGTTATTACTAGACGTTCTGGTATAGGAACAGCTTCCAGAATGAATACCCGTAGTGCCTGCCCACCGTGCCGACTCATTTGGCATCATAGCTGTGACCGGCGCTGGAAGTCTGTGGACAGTGGAGGAGAAACAAGGTTTGAAATGTATAGAGACTGAAGCCAGTCTGTGGAGTATTCTTGCAGGCATTGGATGTACCAAATTGTAGGCAAAGAATTTGGGCCTCATCAAAACAGAAATTATCAGCCTAGTGCTGTGGCTCATGCCTGTAATCTCAGCACTTTGGGAGGCTGAGGTAGGCAGATCGTTTGAGTCCAGGAGTTCAGGAACAGCCTGGGCAACATGATGAAACCCCCATCTCTACAAAAAAATGCAAAAAAAAAAGTTCATTGGGCATGGTAGTGCATGCCTATAGTTCAGCTACTCAGGAGGCTGAGGTGGGAGGATCACTTGAGCTCAGGAGGTGGAGGCTGCAGTGACCCTTGATTGCACCACTGCATTTTGGCCTGGGTGACAGAGTGAGACCCCATCTCAAAAAACAAACAAACAAAAAACAAACCCAGTAATGATCTTGCCTCAGGAATGTAACAGATAATGCAGCCTATATAATTAGAAATTATAAATACATCTTTTCTGGGCCGGGTGCAGTGGCTCACACCTGTAATCCCAGAACTTTAGGAGGCTAAGGAGGACAGATTGCTTGAGCCCAGGAGTTTGAAACCAGCCTGGGTAACACGGTGAAACCCCATCTCTACTAGAAATTCAAACATCAACCGGGCATAGTGGGGTGCATCTATAATCCCAGCTACTCCAGGGCTGAGAGGTGGGGGGATCACTTGACCCTGGGAGGTAGAGGCTGTAGTGAGCTGAAATCCCACCACTGCATTCCAGCCTGGGTGACATGACAGCATGACAGAGTGAGAGCCTGTCTCAAAAAACAAAACAAAAACAAAACAATACAAACAAACAAAAAACACAATAGGCTGGCATGGTGGCTTATACCTGTAATCCTAGCATTTTGGGAGGTCAAGGCGGGCAGATCACTTGAGGTCAGAAGTTCGAAACCAGCCTGGCCAACATGGTGAAACCCTGTCTCTACTAAAAATACAAAAAAAAAAAAATAGCCGGGTATGGTGGCAGGTGCTTGTAATTCCAGCTACTCAGGAGGCTGAGGCAGGAGAATTGCTCAAACCTGGGAGGCAGAGGTTGCAGTGAGCCGAGATTGCATGCCACTGCACTCCAATCTGGGTGACAGAGTGAGACTCCATCTCAAAACAACAACAACAACAAAAACAGACAAAATAAATAAAAAGTAAATAAATACATCCATGTTTTCTTCTTGATGGGAATCATGTGAAATAGAATTTGCCAGAGCTCTACATTCGCAGGACACAACCCTACAGCAGTAGAACAAATAGCAAGTGTATTTGTGTCTGAAGTTGCATATTTTATGCATCTCAGCTGTCAATCATAATACACTAGTTTCAATCAATCACATGAAAAAAGACGGAATTATCTTTCTATTCTTTCTATAGAAAATGTTACATAAGTTGGCCAGGCGCAGTGGCTCATGCTTGTAATCCCAGCATTTTGGGAGGCCAAAGCAGGAGAATCACGAGGTCAGGAGCTCGAGACCAGCTTGGCCAACATAGTGAAACCCCATCTCTACTAAAAATACCAAAAGAAATTAGCCAGGCATGGTGGCAGGCACTTGTAATCCCAGCTCCTTGGGAGGCTGAGGCAAGGAGAATCACTTGAACCTGGGAGGCGAGGGTTGCAGTGAGCTGAGATCATACCACTGCACTCCAGCCTGGGACAGAGTACGAGACTCCACCTCAAAAAAAAAAAAGGAAAGAAAATATTGTGTAAGTTATTATAATAACTTTATTATTTTTGTAATTATTAATAAGTTACAGTATCAGGAAGTGAAGAGTATATAGTTCAAATTTATAAGAGAAAAGCATTTATAGAGCTATTTTTGGCACTTAAGAAAAAATATTTTCAGAATTTGGTGATGTTTATGGTATTTTTTGGCATTTAAAAATTTGTAATTAATTGTGGTTTTTCTCATCCTAAATAAATATTCACTTTTGTACTTGATTTTGTCATTTTTAATTCGATTTCTCTTTTCTTTTCTTTCTATGTTTTTATTTTTTTTGCCAGGCTGGAGTTCAGTGGTATGATCCTAGCTCACTGCAGCCTCAAACTCAAGCAATCCTCCTGCCTCAGCCTCCTGTGCAGCTGGGACTACAGGCACATGCCACCCTGCTTGGCTAATGTTTTAATTTTTGTTTGTGGAGATGGGGTCCCACTATGTTGCCCAGGTTGGTCTTGAACTCTGGGCGCAAGCAATCCTCTCACCTCAGCCTCCCAAAGTGCTGGGATTATGGTCGTGCACTGCTCCTGGCATATATTTTTCTTCTTAAAGAGGATACCCAGAATTACAAGTTTCAGGGTCCCCCAAAACTGGATCCAATCCTGCCTAACACATAGTAAGTGCTCAATAGTGTTGGAAATTTCTGACTTGGCCCTATTAATCTAGCCAGGACTCCAGTCAAAGTTTTCCCCCTCCTCCCACAGTGGAACCCAACGTCCCCTCCCCATTTTGCAATTAGATAAACAGACACATGGAGCCAGATACAGGGGCACATGCAAGAACAACTCAGCCAGCCAATGTTCCTATCTCTCCCACCAAAGAGGGAGGATCCCTGGTGTATTAGCTAGGGTTCTCTACAGTGTTAACCATCAGGCCTGGCAAGGACATGCCTGACTCATCTGAGTCCCCAGTGCCCAGCAGGATCCTGGCGTGAAGTAGGAACTCAAGCCCACGCGCAATCAGGCTCAGTGTCAGCAACATCTGGGTTTCCCCAGGCTTCCTTCACTTTTTATCTGATGGACAAAGAAGAGCATAGCTTGGTAATTTTAAACTGAGCCCTCAGGATCCTCAGAGGGGCTGGGAGCAGCCAAGATGGTCAAGGGAAGGTGAACAGATGGGACTCCAAGCATTCCTCCCTTCCCTTCAACCAGGGTGCTTTCCCTTGTATCTGATAGATGAATTGGGGTTCTGCCTAAGAGTCTCTTGGAAAGCAAGATGCAATGCTAGGAACCAGATAGAAACCAGTGCTGTGCTTCTAGTCTTTCGAGGTTCTGGAAAGCTCAGAGCTGTGTTCAAGGCTAATGTTTAGAGAACCTCTCAGCAGGTGTTTTGTGAGCTAACCTTACCTCTTGCATCCTTGCTACTTATTTTATTTTATTTTATTTATTTTTTGAGACAGAGTTTTACCCTATTACCTAGGCTGGAATACAGTGGCACGATCTCAGCTCACTGCCACCTCCACCTCCTGGGTTCAAATGATTCCTGTGCCTCAGCCTCCCAAGTAGCTGAGATTACAGGTGCACACCACCTCACCTGGCTAATTTTTTTTTTTTTTTTTTTTTTTTTTTTTTGTAGATATGGGGTTTTACCATGTTGTCTAGTCTGGTCTCGAACTCCTGGCCTCAAGTGATCCACCTGCCTCGACCTCCCAAAGTGCTGGGATTACAGGCATGAGCCACCACACCCGGTCCCTAGTTATTTTATTTTATTATTTTATTTTTTGCCCTGATTGTCTCTTCTCCTTTTTAAAAACTGGTTGTGTTCTATATATGTCTGTATGCTGCCTCCCTTTTGGAATGAGGCAAGCAAGAAATAAATTAATCTAAGGGTTTAATAAAAGTTTGTTGAATGGAAGATTCTCCAAACATGTATTCTCTCTTAGCCCAGCCCTCCCCACAATTCTCTTGCTTTCTGTGTCTCACAGAATAATTCTCAGCCCCTGTCTCTTTTCCCCACTAGAAGATGAGCTCCTCCATGGCAGGGGCCTGTGTGTCCAGCAACTCCCCAGATAGTTCAAGTTCTTACTACGTGTTTACAGAGAGCAGGAAGGCAGAAAGGGAGGAGGAAAGAAAGGATGTCCTGTGTGGTAACCTATCACTCAGGATGTGTGGCAGAGCCCACCTGGGCTCTGGAATCACACACACTCAGGTTCAAATTTTGGCCCTGCTGCCTACCAATTGTGTGACATTGGGCAAGTCACTTCCCCTCTCTGAGCCTCATCTCTAAAACAGAAACAATGGGCCGGGCACAGTGGCTCACACTTGTAATCTCAGCGCTTTGGGAGGCCAGTGGCGGGGGATCACCTGAGGTCAGGAGCTCAAGACAAGCCTGGCCAACATGGTGAAACCCCTTCTTTACAAAAATACAAAAATTAGCCAGGCATGATGGTGGGTGCCTGTAATCCCAGCTACTCGGGAGGCTGAGGCTGGAGAATTGCTTGAATCCAGGAGGCAGAGGTTGCAGTGAGCCAAGATCACACCACTGCACTCCAGCCTGGGCAACAGAATGAGGCTCTCTCTCTCTCAATAAAATAACATAAAATAATAAAATAAAATTAAAATAAAATAAAATAAAAATTTTTTTAAAAAAAAAGGAACAATGATCATTAGCTTGCAAGTCAGTGGTCAGTGAGATAATGGGCAAAGCCTCCAGGCAGGCCTGCCACACAGTAGGTGCTCAGGAAAGGGCTGGAAAATGAACTAAACTGGCTGTGAAGGGGAGGGGCCTCTGGGTGCAGAGCCTGTCCCAAGCTGAGACCTCCTCTCTCCCACAAGTTCCTCAACCCTGGGGCTCCAAGTCTAGTGGGGCAGAACCTTTAATTGGGCCAGGCCTGGAGGGTCGAGGGAAGCAATCAAGCCTGCCCTACTTTTGGTAGGCAGCCTGGCCCCACTAAGCCTGCCCGTGCCAGCCACCAAGTCTCTAACAACAGAGTGTTCCAAGGCCTGTCTGCCTCCACCAGCCAGATGCTGGCCACACAGCTGCTTGGCTCCCAACCTGTGCAGGCTAAAGCAACTCCATCTCAGATGCTGATACACCATGTTGACTTTTGATTAACCCCTGTTCTGGGAAGGCCTCTAAGATTTCCAGTTTCTCCATTGTTCCTCATGTAAGAGTGCACACTTACTGTAAATCCTGCCCTTAGGCCAAAACAACCTTGATGTTATGGTACTTCGATTGTCCTACACATCCCTTCTGAATTACAGATGCCTTTTCCCTATGGTATATAAGCCCTGGGTCTTTGGGGGATAATGGTGCAGGGATCCACCATCTTGTCTCACTGCCACCCGAGACACCACAATGGCTTCTGTTTGTCAGACCCTATTACATTTTTCTAAGAAACTGAATTTGCCAGCTTTAGCCTCTCGGTTTCCTCGGACACTGGGGACAGGTTTGCATATGCCTACCCACTGTGGAACACCATCCTATGGAGTCCTTGAAGCCTGTTGTGCATGGTTAGGAGCCCGGTGTAAAGGCTGGGCACACAGGTGAGTTGAATACAATTGCAATCTGTGGGCATACTCCCATAGAACGCACAGATACCTCTGTAAGATGGAGAACCCCCTGGCCTTATATGGGCAAAATGAAATAACACAATAGCCGCTTACTGAGCATCTACAATACATGAAACATATTTATGTAATGTAACCACCAACAGGACTCTTGTAATCCCAGCACTTTGGGAGGCTCAGTTGGGAGAATTGCTTGAGGTCAAGAGTTTGAGACTAGCTTGGGCAACACAGCAAGATCCTGTCTCCACAAAAAATCAAAAAATTAACTAGGCATGGTGGCTTATGCCTGTAGTCCCAGCTACTCAGGAGGCTGAGATGAAAGGATCGGCTTGAGCCCAGGAGTTGGAGGCTGCAGTGAGCTACAAACGTGCCATTGCACTCCAGGCTGGGTCACAGAGTGAGACCCTATCTCAAAAATAAAGAAAGAAAATATAATTTAATTTCCTCTGGAGTGTTATCCCCATTTTATAGGTGAGGAAACTGAGGCCCAGGGAAGTTAAAAACTTGCTCAAGTTCACAGAGATCATAAGCTGTGGTTGGAGTTTAAGCCCCACCACCCACCCTGGAAGTGGGTGTTCTTGTTCTGACTGTTGCCACCCACCTCTCGGTTCAGGCCCATGTTACCCAAACCTTCCTCTGTGCCCAGCCCAGTGTTGGGGCTGGGGTACATGATAAATCTTCAGGGATCTGCCAGGGCAGGTTTGCCTCCTACACAGTCAATGCCAAGATGAGGTAGCCGTTCTCAGAGCAGAGACTGGAAGAATCTGAGCTGGGGTCAGAGGGCCAGAGGTGGCCTTTGCACAGAGCCTTAAGGGGTAAAGAGCCATGACCCTCAAGACCATCTGCTTTGAATTCCCATTTTACAGACAAGACCACAGAAGGGTGCAGAAAGCAGAGGCAGAGCTGGGCCTGCAACCCAGGCCCTCACACCCAGCTGGGGGCTCTGGCCCTGCTCTCTGACCACGGCCTCCTACAGGTCTTGCTGACTGTTCAGACGGCAGCCAGGTTGTAGGAAGGTGGGAGCAGAGAAAGAATGGACCAAGCGTGGAGGCAGCCTCCAGAGGACACAGAGCACTCCTGTCACAGAGGGGCTGCCTGGGCAGAGGGAGTGGCAGACACAGGCTCCACCCACACTGGACTCAGTATTTGCTGAAGGAAAACATGAACAAATGAATGAGTGGGGTCCCAGAGGGCAAAGTGAGGATCAACAGAAAGGAGGCACAGGAAGTCAGATGTTTGAACCAGTGTCTGGAAGCATCTTCTCCCAGGCAGATGGGCCCCACATGAGGTTACCCTGGGAGGAGGGAGCATGTGCCCCATCAAGGCAGGGGTGGGAAAATCACTTCCTGGAGGGCTATTGGTCAGGACTGCTGCAGCCAGGATTCCCTCCTGAGGAGCTGGTATCTCTGGTCTGAGCTTCTTCCCACAAAGCCGCCTGGCCCAGAAATGACTTGCATTAGGAGAAGCGATGTGCTTGCAGGCCAGCGATCTAGCCAGCTGACAAGTACCCCTCTGCTGGGCCGGGGGGCCAGCCTCTGACCTCCACACCAGACACCAGCTCCCACTCCCTGCTGGCCCCATGGGCCCAGGCCAGCCTGCCACCAGCTCATGGCGTGGCTGCATGAAGGGTGGATCCCCTTGGTGCCCTCCCCTGACCTGTCTGCAGTCAAGGGTGTTTTGATGCAAAATTCCCCCACGTTGCAGCCTAAAAACATGTTTACTTTATTTCTTTCATATAAAGGCTGGAGGTGGGGGACCTCAGTGATGGATACAATTTCTTAGGTACAAGAGCCTCCCCTTGTAGCTGGGATGGGGGTGGTCCCCAGAACAGCCCGGCCTGGGTCATTTCTTTCTCCTCCTCTTTCTTGTCTCCAGGGCCACCTTGTTCTTCAAGTCACTTCACCTCTCTGAGTCTCAGTTTCATGTTCTGTAGAATAAGAATATAGCATGATTTTACAAAATCAAAACAAACCAAAAAATGTTATTTAGAAAGGAATGATCCTCCGCACCTGATTCACGGGCTGTGAGGACTGGCAGGACGCCTGGCAGGTGCCTGTTTCCTGGCTGGCTCTCAGGTTCCCCAGTCTCAACCCCCAACCCACAGCAGGCCTGAGCGTGGGAGCTGCCCCACAAAACCCTGTGCCCAGCTCCTGCTCTGCTCATTTTGTGCCTGGGAGACATGGAAACTGAGGGCTTCAAACTCAATGTGTTTTATGGGCCCTGCGAACCCAGCAGCACCATAAAGTTGCTCTAGATGGTTTCCAGGTCCTGAGACCTCTGGGGATCCCCTGACCCAGGGAACCCTGAGCTCGCTGGAGAGCAGTGGGCCTCAAAACCAAAGGACAAGCTGCCAGGCCCATGGGACTGGGCCGCCGAGATAATGCCCTCTGCCTACCCTGCTGCCCCTGCAGCCTGAGAGAGGCAGGGAATGGCTGTCACCACGGATGGGGCCATCAGAGGACCCAGAGAGGGATTCTACCTGCAGTGATTCTTAGCAGCTTCCGGCTTTCCAAGGAAATAATGTATCAACCCAGCCAGGGCCCAGGTGCTGGATGGGCTGAAGGAGTGGCCGCGCCGCCCACTCGTATGGCTCTCACAGAGGTGTGGCGGGGGCCGCTGGAGAACTGCAGCCTCCCTCTGCTTCCCTTCCCAGGAGGGCCATGGTTATAGGCACAGGTTTAGAGTCATCCCCAGCTTGAATCCTGCTTCTGCCACCCGCCCTGTGACCTGAAGCAAGTGAGTCCCAATCACCTCATCTGTGCACTGAGATGCAGAGCAGCTATTTCTACTGCATGCAGCTCCTGTGGGGACTGGGCGAGAGAGGTCCCCAACGGGTGCTATGATTTTCTCCCTGCTTTGCCCCTCAGGTAAGATGGCACCAACCGTGGACCCAACAGATGGGCACATCCTATTGTCGCCATGTCCCAGTTCTCTCTGGGGCCTTTCCCAACCCAGCTACATTCTTTCCTTTTTTTTTTTTTTTTTTGAGACGGAGTTTCGCTCTTGTTGCCTAGACTGGAGTGCAGTGGCCCAATCTTGGCTCACCATAACCTCTGTCTCCTGGGTTCAAGCAATTCTCCTGCCTCAGCCTCCCGAGTAGCTGGGATTACAGGCATGTGCTACCACACCCAGCTAATTTTGTATTTTTAGTAGAGACTGTGTTTCTCCATGTTGGTCAGGCTGGTCTCGAACTCCTAACCTCAGGTGATCCGCCCGCCTCAGCTTCCCAAAGTGCTGGGATTACAGGCATGAGCCACCACTCCCAACCCTACATTCTTTCTTGTTCCTTGATTGTTAAGGAACTTCCAACGGAAACATCTGCTTTGTTGTCCTCTAGCCATACCTGGCAACCCCTGAGCTTTGATCTGGCCCCAGGTAGACCGATCATTTCCTCCAAGTCCCCCTTCCCTGAGGAGCTGGCATGCTTCAGTCTCACAAGTAATACTATTACTACTAATATCCATAATAGCGATAGGAATAGCTAGCATTTATGGAGGGCGAGCCTCCAGGTATTGCACGTTACACACAGTTGAGTTACAGAAACAAATCCAAGTCATCCTCACCACTATCTGTGACATAGGTGCCAACAATATCCCATGTTACAGATGAGGATGCTGAGGCACAGAGAGAAATAACTTGCCCCAAAGGTACACAATTAAGGAGTAGTTGAGCTGGAATTCAAACTTGCCAAGTCTGGTTCTAGAGCCCCCGCAATGATCATTCTTGGCACATGCTATGCATTCATTCACGAGACATGAATAGGGACTGGAAGGCACAGAAAACGTGGGACAAGAGGAGTGTCCTCCAGGCTGGACATCTACAAAGCCCAAGTGCAAATGTGCTCTGCAAACATTGCACACACACTATCTCTTTTTTTTTTTTTTTGAGATGGAGTTTCATTCTTTTTTTCCAGGCTGGAGTGCAATGGCACGATCTCGGCTCACTGCAACCTCTGCTTCCCAGGTTCAAGCGATTCTCCTGTCTCAGCCTCCTGAGTAGCTGGGATTAAAGGTGCATGCTATCACATCTGGCTAATTTTTGTATTTTTAGTAGAGACTGGGTTTCATCATATTGGTCAGGCTGGTCTCGAACTCCTGACCTCAGATGATCTGCCCACCTCGGCCTCCCATAGTGCTGGGATTACAGGAGTGAGCCACCATGCCCAGCCTCCACACCCACTATCATTGCCATTTTCAGATGAGGTGGCTGAGCCTGGGAGGCGGAGGAGAAGTGAGCAGCCTAGGAGCTCACAGAACTGAAGGAAGGAACCCCAGGGCCCTGCCTGCTGAGGTGCACAGATTTCCCTGGTGGTACAGTGCCCTCATGCCTGGGCACTCTGGAGCCGACCCTGTCACCTACAATGTTATTCTCACCATAAAGGCATCAAGGTGAGGGTGGTGCTTCCCAGGACATGCTCCCTGGACCACCTACCTGTGCCAGAGTCTCCTAGACACTTGTGAAAATGTAGATTCCTTGGTTCCATTCCCGAGCTCCTGAATTAGAATCTCCAGGGGTTGAGAAAAAGCATTAGGCTAGAAGGATTTCTGCTCAGACGTTGGAATCCATTCAGATGCTGAATCAAGGAACCCTGGGCAAGTCACTGAATTTTTCTCAACCTTCATTTTTTTCATCTGTAACTTGAAATGATAAAACTGGTGACTGTGAGATTCAATGAAATAGTGTGTGTGTAACTGGTATACGGAGCAGGCCGAATCAGTGGCATGCAAGTGAAAAACTTTTTGTGGCATGCAAGTAAAAATCTTTTTCACTACCGTCTTTCTTTTTTTTTTTGAGACAGAATCTCGCTTTGTTCCCCAGGTTGGAGTGCAATGGCACTATCTCAGCTCACTGCAGCCTCTGCCTCCAGGGTTCAAGCGATTCTCTTCCCTCAGTCTCCCGAATAGCTGGGACTATAGGTGTGCGCCACCACGCCCATCTAATTTTTGATTTTTAGTAGAGATGGGGTTTCACCATGTTGGCCAGGCTGGTCTCGAACTCCTGACCTCAGATGATCCACCCTCCTCGGCCTCCCAAAGTACTGGGATTACAGGTGTGAGCCACTGTGCTTGCTCACTACCATCTTTCAAACCTGCCCTATTGGATCTCCCTCCCCACCCCTGAAAAGGATCTAGGGCCAGGCGTGGTGGCTCACGCCTGTAATCCCAGCACTTTGGGGGGCCGAGGTGGGCGGATCACGAGGTCAGGAGTTCAAGACCAGCCTGGCTAACATGGTGAAACCCCATCTCTACTAAAAGTACAAAAATTAGCTGGGCATGGTGACGCACACCTGTAATCTCAGCTACTTGGAAGGCTGAAGCAGAAGAATCGCTTGAACCCAGGAGGTGGAGGTTGCAGTGAGCCGAGATTGTGCCACTGCACTCCAGCCTGAGACAGTGAGACTACGTCTCAAAAAAAAAAAAAAAAAGAAAAGAAAAGAAAAAAGAAAGGACCTAGGGTGGACCCGCATCTCCCTGCTCTGTGTTCGGTATTAAGGAACAGGCTCATCTTCAGCTGGTAACAGGTGCACCTAGTCTGACTCCGGGAGCTTAATCTCATGCCCAATTCAAAGTTCCGCCTCCCCCAGCTCAGGCCCATTCCCTGCTTCCATTGCTGGGTGGGGAGGGGCTCAGTTTCTTCCTCTCTTCCCTCCTTCCACTCCTCTATGCTGCCCTCTGCCCACAGTCAGGCCTAGAATGAGGAGTGGAGGGCAGTGTGGAACACCAGTAGGGTCTTACCTGGAACTGCTGAATCCAGGTTAGGCGAGTCCTCTCAGGGTGGCAGTGTCCAAATGCCAGCCTTCTGTCTCTGGGGTGTCCTGTGTCCTGTGGACTCTTCAGTGACCCCTTTTTGCTAAGAACCTCCAACCCACAATTCATCGGCCTGGGCACGCCTCCTCTTCCTGCTGCTGACTTCCCCAGCCCCGCCCTCAAGCCCACCTGAGGTCTTCAGTCTTCCCTTCAGCCCCACACAGATGCTTTCTGTTGGGATTCCCTGATCCTGGCAAGCAGCAGACTCCTCGGACTGGTCCTTGCTGCATGGTTTGAGCCCCACGCCATTCCAGAGTGTCTACTTTGACTCACAGGAAACTTGGCTTTTGCCTGCCAAACTCTGGCAGAAAGGGTTTGCCCCTGCAGCCCCCTCTTCTCTCCCTCCAGCTTCCAGCCTCCAGATGGTGTTTCAAGTGCAAATCAGGTACCTGTCCCTCTGCCTCCAAATCCAGGACTTGCCAGGAAGGGGACAGTCCTTGCACACCAGACCTCTCCTTCCAGTCCCTGCCTCCTTTCATGCTTGGGCTAGAGGTGGGTGCCAGTAATAGAACTGGTTTGGGGCCATCCCTTTCTTCTGTCCTACACAGAGACCTTAACATTTGTGGTGCTGAGCATCTGTGGTGTGCACTTTGGGGCCTCAGCACCTAACACAAAGAAGGAGTCCATAAAGAATCCCAGACCCTTCTCTTCCTAAAACAAGGGGAGTTGGGGACTCAAGGGAGGAAACAGAAGAGCAGAAACCAGGGATACGCAAAGCATCAGGCGGAGCAGGGCACCTCCACAGGCTCCCAGAGACGGACATAAAACCAGGGATTGGGAGGGATTCGTTTTTAATTAAAAAGCCATCAAGGCCCAGGTATAAAGTATCATGACACTAATGGCTCAGGAAATCTGGAACCTTAAATCACAGCAATTTCTCCCTGGAGGGCAGGCCTGGGACCCCAGGATTAGATAGGGGGCTTGGCGTGTGCCAAGGCAGGAAATGCTGAAGGCAAGTGCAGACTCCTCCCTGCTAAGACATTCAGATACACAGCAGCATGAGAGATCAGCGGCTTCAGAATCCAGCTGGGTGCCATCATTTCACAAATGGGGAAACTGAGGCCCAGAGTCACACAGAGAGCAGGCACAAAGCCAGAAGAGGAGCCTGAGCTGGAGGCCCCTCCCTGTGCCAGCCTTGAAATCGCACCCCAGGATGGAGGGCTTTCCCACACTCCCTTGCCAGGGTTCTCCAGCGGGCCCTGGGGGAGGAGAACTCTGCCAGGGTCACTGAGCCCAGAGTGTTGCGTTTCTGCAGGGCTGTTGGGTGGTGGTGCTGGATGGGGCTAACCTAGAGATCTTGTAAACAGGGTGAGCCAGCTGTCCCCACAAGTAGAGGCTGCCGGCACTCACACCATCCAATGTGGTCCTCCCCATCTGCCTGCACCACCTTCCAACAAGGACTCCCTGGGTGACCCTAGGAACCTTGCCAGCCTCCTTCTACTCCAGCCTCACTTTCACCATCTCTGTGCAGAGCAGGTTGAACTGGACTCTCTGTAGAGGCCCTCCCAGTACTGATCACCTGAGATTCCATGAGTCTATCAGCCTGCTGTTCCATCCCCTAAAGAGTAGTATTGTGAAGGCAGAAGGCAACCAGCAGGCTGGGGGGAATGATGAATGGAAAGACAGGAAGTATTTTGAGCTCCCAAGGAAAAACTGTAACACCACCCCCAGGCTTGAAGGTTCCTCTGTGCTCCCTAACTCTCCAGATTCCCTCCTCGGGGCCGGCATGAGCCAAAAATCAGACACTTCATTCATTCATCCCACAAGGATTTATTGCTTCCCTGGAATGTTCTGTGCTGCTTCTACAAATCTTAAAATGTCTGAGAGCATAGCCAAAGTGGATGGGTCTCCCTGCTGCAGCCGAGTGAGACGGGCTGCCAAATAACTACTGATCTCTTTGGCCACCTCAATAGAGATATTGTACCCAAATCCAGGGAGGTGATTTTCTCAATCTACTCCATACTGACTAGATTCCTAGAGAGGGGTGGTGACCAGTGTGGAAGCATAACTTTAAAGTGGAGCCAGAGAAGGTGACCAGGCTCCACTCAAAGTTACGCTACACACACATACACGCACGTACCATCTGTGCCTATTATGTTTTCTGACATATAGCAGGCACTCTGTCTAATCAATACATGAATGCATCAAAAATTCAACTCAACTCTCACCCACTTGGGGAAGTCTTCACTGCCTCCTGCCTGCAGGGGCTGCTGCAGGCCCCCTCCCTGCTCCCACCATAGTCTCCACTACCACCCACATCCCTACCCCCCACACACCCCCCAGATGACCACTGGCGTCTCTCCTGATGTGGCCTTGGCACAGAGGAGGAACCCAGAAAGGAACGTGGAGTTCACTGTAATGTTAAACCCCTAATAAAACTGAAAGATGACTACATCTGATCCTCTATTGTTACAAAAGAGGAAACTGAGGCATGGAGAAGGCCGAGCTGGGAGGACAGGAATCCAAGCTGTAAATCCCCATCCATTTAGATGTCCTTACTAAAGAAAAAGGCCAATCAGATGAGGAGGAGGCCTGTGGGGACTTAAGAGCCTGAGCTGGCACTAAGTTCCCCCTCGGGTCAGCTATCCCCATAGTGGAGCTTGCAAGACCTGCCTCTGGGGCCCTGGAGGGGTGAGCTGAGGGTCAGCGAGAGTTACTCAGGCTCCTGCCTCCCCACAGAGGCCTTTTATTTTCCAGGCCAAGGGCCTCCTCCTTGCGCTGGCTGGAGGAAAGGCCTCGGTGGGTGCTGAGTGGAAGGCTAAGGTTCAAAAGCTGCCTGCAGCAGGCACCGGCCCTCAGCTTCCACCATAAATTTACAACCCCCAAACGGCCCTGTATCCTTCAGGGAGTGGGAAAGGTGGCGAAGGCGGGCTTTTCCACGGCTGGCCCCCTGCTCTAGAGAGTCAATGACTTGCTGGAAAGTCTGAGTGAGACAAAGTGGTCCATCCATGCTGAGGGCAGCGGTAGGCCTGACCTGGGTGTAAAGGGTCTGCCCGAGGGGCCTCACCTGGGGGCATCTCCAGACAGGATTATAGCCTGCCCCCATCTGATCAGGCCATTTCCTGCTTAGCACAAGCTCCTACACCCCATAGGATGAAGTTCAAGCCCTGGATCAAGAGTCAAAAAACAGGGGTGGGTGGGGTGAAGGAGAGAGGTTAACTCCTTGCCTCCAACCCCTGGGGGGCCTCTCTGGGCCCAGAGCCATGTGAGCCTGGCAGAAGCTGCCAGTCCTACAGATGGCAGCCTGGATCCCAAAGTGAAGTGTCCGAGCAGCAGCAGAAGTGGGCAGCACAGTGAGAATGATGGATGGTTGCAGGATGGGGCCCAGCCCCGCTGCCGTGCTCAGCCTGGGACCTCCCCTGATGCCCTCCTCTGTCTTCCTCACCTTCATGGCTCTCAGAAGCCAGTATCCACACTGGCCTCTGCTGGGTAGGGCAAGACTTCCACACCAGAAACTGCAGAATCACTGAGCATCAGATGCAGGAGGGCCCCGGGGTCCCTGACACCAGGTCTTGCCTTTTGCAGAATGGACAACTGAGGTGGAGAGAAAGGAAATAAGTTGTCCCAGGCCAGCAGCTGAGTCACGAGCAAGGCACCTGGTTCTTCATCTAGTGCGGCCTGTGCAGGTGAGTGATGACCCAGCCCAGGCTAGGGACTGGGGCAGAGTCACAGCAGGAGAGCTGCCGGCAACACTCAAATTATCTCACCTCCGCTGATGCCGCCTCCATGCCAAGTCTGGCCTGGCCCTGGGGCCTGGTGCTGATGGTATCTGCCTCTGCCCTCCTAGTCATTTCCTGGCAAGACAGACCACACATTCCAAGTGCTAAGTGCAGGGGTGGGGAGAGGATCAAGTGCTGTCTAGGGAAAGTGAGGAAGAGGAGGTCCTGGGCAGGGGAATAGCATGGGCAAAGGCCCTGCCCAGCCGGGGAGCTGCAGGTGGATTCAGTCTCTCTAGAATGTAGGGTGGGAGTCAGGTGGAAGGAAGATAACCAGGAGATGAAGCAGGAAAGCCAGGTGAGTGGGGGCTTTGCGAGCCACATTAAGCAGGTGGGCTTTATCCTGAGCCTGGGAAGGGTTCGAGGCTGTCCTCACAACCAGCTGCAGCAGAGCCACCTGTGGCCCAGGTGCCCAGCTCTCCCCTGCACCTGCCCACTCAGCAGAAAGAGCCATGGGTCCCCTCGCCGGGGAGAGTGAGGCACTGAGGTCTGGCCACAAGCCAAGGCCAACCCAAATCATCTTGTCAAGGTTCCTCCCTGGAACCTTGGGAAGCTTGTCCTTAGCCAGACCTGCCAGACCTCACCTCGAACCAGGAATCAGCTTCTTCAAGTCTTTATTTAATTAAGGTAATTTTCTCCCAACCTGCACATCAGACTGAAAACAAAACAGCCTTGGCCTTTCCCTCCGATGCTGGGGACTGGCTTTCCCACTGCGAGGGCGCAGCCTCCACATTAACCTCCCTGGGGGCTGAGCCTGGGCCTGCGGGCCAAGGTGGGTGGGTTAGGCCGGCCCCCCCCCATGGCTGAGGGGGGGCTGGAGCATAGAGTCCATATAAATTAATTTAATTGGGTCCTATTATCACTTTGCTCCAAGCCTGCAAGCCTAATCTAGCATTGAAGTAATTCATTGGGTGTAAAGTGTCCTGGAGCCAAGACTTCCCTCTGCTCATGGAACAAACCTCTCCACGCTTGGCCCAGGCCCTGGGCCACTGTAGCCTGGCTCAGCAGAGGGGCTGTGTGGGGAACAGGGCGGGCAGGGGAGGCCTTAAAATAGCTCTTTGCCTTGGCTACATCCCCTGACTTTCCCAGAAGGAGGCCCTAGCCCACCCCCCACCCCCCAGCACACACACAGCCACATATCAGGGTGACGGTCGGACCCTCACGGACCTAGAAGATGGCTGAAGAGGTCCAAGGACACCTGGGTGAACCCCCAAATACTCTAAAATTTTTGACAAGTTTTTTTTCACCTTTCGGCGCCTCAATTTCCCTTCTTGCAAAATTTTCTGACTTCTCCCTTTAGTAGCTACGTGACTTTAGGCAAGTTATAAGACTCAGTTTCCTCAGCTATGAAACACAGAATCCAATAATGACCACCTTATAATGCTACTGGAAGGGCTGAATACATTAATATGCATAAGGTGATCTGAACTGTGCCTGGCATACAGTAAGCACTCCATAAACGTTTGCTCATTCCTATTGTGAGACGCGGGTGGCACGGGAGCAGAGAGCCCTCTGTGCAACTGTGATTACTGAGGCCAAGGTACACGTTGTCGTTATAATTTCAGAAAAGTAGCAGGGTGTGGGACGGTGTGGTTCCCACGGAAGTTTTGTCCCAGGATTAAGGCCCCTGAGAGCTGAGAGAATGCAAGTTGCCCAGCACAATGTTGTTATGATTAGATTTGCATAACTTGTGGTGCAATTATTTGTACCCTGATGCCAAGCTCATTAAGCAATCAGGCACCATGAATCCACTGGTTGAGGCCCAGTCTGAAGGGGATACATGGCTTGGGGGCTCTAGGGGGCCCTGCTCTGGAGGCAGAAGCAGGACACTCATGCATGAATGAAAGTGTGCATACCACATACCCACAGGGGGCCCAGGCACTGCCACAGTCTCATCAGGAACAGGTAAGGCCCATAGGCCCTAAAGCGGTTAGGGAGGCTGAGGATTTCCCGGTCAGCCTGTCCATTCCTTTACCCCTCCTGAAAGAGCAGCCGACCTTTGCAGGGCTTTTGTGCTCCAGAGCCTGGGCCTGTGCTAACCCCTGCCATCTGGACCATGCAGCATCCTGAAAGACAGCATTGATTAGCACTGCTCCTGGTATTAACACCCATTTAATGGCTTTAGTGCTCAGGCCAGCCTTCGGAGAGGTTAATGGGCAACACAGTGAGACCCCCATCTCTACAAAAACTTTTTAAAAAATTAGGCACTAGGCTGGGCGCAGTGGCTCATGCTTGTAATCCCAGCACTTTGGGAGGCCGAGGCGGGCGGATCACGAGGTCAGGGGATTGAGACCATCCTGGCTAACATGGTGAAATTCCGTCTCTACTAAAACTACAAAAAATTAGCCGGGCATGGTGGCACGTGCCTATAGTCCCAGCTAGTTGGGAAGCTGAGGCAGGAGAATCGCTTGAACCCAGGAGGCGGAGGTTGCAGTGAGCCAAGATTGCGCCACTGCACTCCAGCCTGGGCGAGACTCCGTCTAAAAAAAAAACTAGGCACAATGCTGCATGCCTGTAGTCCCAGCTACTCAGGAGGCTGAGGCAAGAGGATCACTTGAGCCCCAGGAGTTTGAGGCGCAGTGAGCCATGATCATGTCACTACACTCCAACCTGGGCGACAGCAAGAATTCTCTACCTCCTGAGTTGCTCCCGTCACAACTTATCAGCCGGACATCACCATGCAAGTCACTAGAGCTTTTCAAGTCTCTATGTTAAAATGGGCTAAGAAATTGTCCCTCCTGCCAGCCTGGTCAACATGTCAAAGCCCCATCTCTATTAAAAATACAAAAATTAGCCAGGTGTAGTGGCAGGTGCCTGTGATCCCAGCTACTCAGGAGGCTGAGGCACAAGAATCGCTTGAACCTGGGAGGCGGAGGTTGCAGTGAGCCAGGATCATGCCACTGCACACTCTAGCCTGGGCAATAGAGCGAGACTTCATCTCAAAAAAAAAAAATTGTCCCTCCTTACAGTGTTGTGAGAATGACCTGCAGTGTAAGTAAAGCACCTGGGGAAGTGCTTGGCAAACAGTAACAGAGGGCTGGGGAGCCGGGGGTTTTGTTTTGTTTTGTTGTTTAGCCTGTCTAACCCATAGTCCTGGGAACAGCAGGCCCAGCTCTGCTCATTTGTCTTCCCCCTCAATCATACCACTTACATCACCTGCAGGCTCTCGGCCAGTACCCAGGCTGTGCCTCTGAGGGGTACGGGGGCCAGGGATGCCACCGGGGGCCGAATCGTGAGGACAGCTCTGAATCGGTGAGGCCCAAGAGCCCCCACACTCTATACGCAATGTATGGCCCCCAGAGGCAGCATTTGCAGTGCCCCTCCAAGTACCAGGTGAGGCCAAGTAGCAGACCTGGCAGAGGAACCAGCCCTCGCTGCTCCTCCAGCCCACCCCCGCGGTGCTGGATTATTGAATTCTCTGAGTACCCCTCAGCCTCTCCAGTGCTCAGCTGCCTCCATGGCTCCCCAGGGGGGAAGCAGCTGCCAAAGGAGGAGAAGTTTGGAAGCAGAGAGACAATTATAAGGCTGATGAGTGAGCCGTATGACCACAGGAAAGCCTGTAACTCCTGTGAGCCTCAGTTTCCCCACATGCCACACATGGGTGATGACACACGCCTCCATGTGAGATGCTAGGCCTTCTAGGTCCCTCTTCAGAAATGAAATGCTGGGAGTGCAGGAAGACAGCTCCCAGCTGTCAGCACTTCAGTGAGATCAGCTCTGCTGAAGCAAGCTGCCTTGGCAAAGATCACTCCCTCTTCTAGGGGCAGCCTGCACCGATGACTGACCAGCTTGCAGGGAGGGGAGACCCAGCCCCTCACCTCAAACTAGGGCAACTTTGAGTCTTGTCTCAGGTCCAGAGCTCCCCCGGGGGCCAGCTGAGGGCTTCATACGACTATCACAGCATCCTGCTTCCTCCCCTCCCTTTAGTAGGGATGATTCCAGGGACATCCTCATCAGCCAGCCAGGGGCTGCCTCTCAGGGAAGCCAATCTGTGACCAATCCCACGTGAGAAGTAGCAAATGCTTGTCTCAATTTGTCTCTATGTCCTGGGCATTTCTCTGCCAACATAAGCCTCCCTCATTGGAATCCAGGCTCCCTGAGGGCCAGGACCCTGCTTATTTTTGTTCATCACTGTATTTTCATGCCAGGTATATGGTAGGCACTTAACAAATGTGGACAGAAAGAAGACAGGCAGGAAATAGAGATGTTAGGGTGGTCTTTTTTTTTTTCTTTTCGAGTCGGGGTCTTGCTCTGTTGCCCAGGCTGGAGTGCAGTAGTGCGATCTCAGCTCACTGCAACCTCCGCCCCCCCGGTTCAAGCGATTCTGCTGCCTCAGCCTCCCGAGTAGCTGAGATCACAGGTACCCACCACCACCGAGTAGCTGAGATCATAGGTGCCCACCACCACGCCTGGCTACTTTTTGTATTTTAATAGAGATGGGGTTTCACCATGTTGGCCAGGCTGGTCTCGAACTCCTGGCCTCGTGATCCGCCTGACTCGGCCTCCCAAAGTGCTGGGATTACAGGCATGAGCCACCGCGCCCAGCCAAGGATGGTCTTAAGGGAGGAAGGAAGGCAGTCAGAAGGGATATAGGAGAACCTACTGGACTGAGGTTCAGGTGAGAATAACCCCAGGAAAGTGCTGTTCAAACTGAGAGCTGATGGGAGGGAAGACACTGGCCAGCGGTGGCTGCCATGAGGAGCGGACGGAGGGGCAGAAGGACATATTCTTCCAGGCACAGGCAAAGGCTCTGAAGCGGGAGTTTGAGGAGCAGAAAGAAGGCTGGGTGTAAAGCCCAGGGTGTCACGAGATGAGGCCAGAGAGGTGGGCACAGCTGGACACTGCCCCATGGAACATGGCCTGAGCCTCCAGTCAATGGGAGCCTGAAAGAGTTTTAAGCAGAGAGAGACAGGGTTGGGTCTGCGTTTGGAAAGGTCTCACTACCACGGTGGAGGAGGGGTGAGAGGAGACAGTCATGGCCCAGTGTGACTATGCTTCTGTGACTGTGGCCATGGTGGAGACGGGAGAATTGGCAACAGCAGCTTATTTGGAGGCGGTATCCTCAGATTTTACTGCTCGCTTGTTTTGGTGTCAAGGGTGAGTGAGAGGAGAGAGGAATCTGGGAAGATGTGTAGAGCTTAAGCCCTGGATGGATCACGGGGCCATTTATTGACCTGGGGAAACCTGCGAGGGAAGCACATAGCGGGTAGGGTGGGGAGCAAATCAAGTGTTCTTGTTTGAAAGCCTATGGGACACCCAAAGGGCAAAGTCAGGGCGTCTGTGAGATGTGAGATCTGGACCTGGGAAGAAGTGCCCAGGTTGGGGGCTGAGATGTGAGGGCAGCTTGGAGGTGGATTGTGAGTCTCTGAAGGAAGGACCCGGTGGGAGTCTGCTCTGCAGTCCCACACAGCCTAGGCCTGGGACAGAGACCATGCTGGGTAAACGTTTGCTGGCTGGATAGGTGTGTGGATGGATGAACGAATGGATGGCGGGGGATGGGTGGAAGAATGGGGGGATGGATGGGGGGACAGAGGGATGTGAGGATGGATAGATGGATGGATGGATAGATGACCTATGATGGATGGATGACAAATAGATGTGTCCTCCCCTGTACATCCATGGGTTCCCTAAGGGTGGAGACTGGGCCCTCTCTTGATGCCCATAGCCCAACCCAGGCCTGAAAAATAGCCAGCGCACAGGATGCTCCTCTTGCCACTGCCTTCACTGTGAGGGTGATGAAGCAAGAGTGAGGAGGAAGTGGGGAGGAACAAGGGACAGCCAGGCCCCTCACTCTACAGATAGAGAGCTGAGGCCAGAGAGAAGCAGAGCCAGGGTCTGGCTCCCAGCTGGTGCCTTTTCCATAGTGTCCAGCAGCCCCTCCACCTCTCCAGGCACCTTCAGGAGTACTGGGCAATAGCCATCCCCCTGAAACAGAAAAAGAAACTGAGATCCAGAGGAAATCACCCACTTGCCCAAATTCACACCTTGAGATAGCCACTAGGGATTAAAATAAAGCAGTTTGGAGTTTAAGACTTGAGTCCAGATTCCCAGCTGGGCCACCGGTCAGTGGGCACTCAGGGACATTCCAGCCCCTCCCTCTGTGGGTAACAGAATGATGATGGAGAGCCCAGCCCTCTGGGGTGTGGGGAGGCTGGGCTGGGTGTGGCACGGGCTTGGAAACCTGCAGAGCATTGTAGAAGCTTTTTGATCCCGTGGGCGGATTACAGGGCCTGGCCCCCAACCCTGGCCCCCAGCAAGTCCTGGCTGATGTCAGCGGGTCTGCTGGCCAAGCTAGCTTGCTTGGGGCAGAGAGATGAGAGCTAAGATGGAGCGTTTCTGAGATGAGGCAATGCAACGCAGCGTGAGGGGAATGCAATTTGACGGGCCCTTCCTCCACCCCCGGTAGGCGGGGCTCAGCTGAGGGGATAAGCACAGGGAGGCAGCTTCAAGCTGAGCATCCGCCAGTGGCACTTAGTCCCTCCCTCGTTACCTGTTTCTCAGGGGCAGTTGGAGGGTCCCATGGCCACAGAGTACAGATGGGGCATGTGAAACCAGAGTGGAATGGGGCTTTGCCAGCTGGTGGCAGAACTGAAGCCCAAGGCTTGCAGGCTAGGGATATTTGCACTACTTGTTTTACTCATTCATTCATTCATTCATTCATTCATTCATTCATTCATTCAACAACCTTTCCTTCTGGCCCTGTCGTGGGAGCTGCAGACTCGGAGAGGAATCAAACAACCCCCTGCCTTCAGGAACTCCTGGTCTGATGGGGAAACAATCACATAACTAGTCGATGACAACATGGAACTTGTGTCACAACAATTCACAAGGGCTGGGGAGCCCAGAGCAAGGCCCAGTCCAGGCTCCAGTGCAAGGAAGCTTCCTGGAGGAGGCTGAGTCTGTAGGAGAAGAGGGGCTCCAGGGCTACATCCCAGCAGGGCAGGGAGTACAGAGAGATGACGGGAACTCGCAGAGGAAACACCCTCCGCCAACTGATTCATGCCCCATCCTAATCCCCGGTTGTCTTCCTGCTTCTCAGATTTGCCTCGCCTACATCTCAAAGGTGGTGGGACAAGCATGCTGTGCCCACAGGTGCCCGAGCGGAGCCTCCCCTTGCATCGGCAGCTCTCTCCACACAGTGTGGTTTCCAACAGGGCCGGTGCTGAATGCCAAGAAGGGCAGTCATCTCAGCAGCTCCCAGTCCTAACAGCTAGTTCATTTGCTCACAACAAGTATTGATTGAGTCCCTACTATGTGTTAGTTATTCCTACCAGTTAGAGTCACTTTAAGAAAAAAACAATGAATGAATATTGCTTCCCTATGCATGAATAAGGACAGCTTAGGAAAAGGTGAGAAACTGGATTATGAAAGACATTCAAGTGCCGATTCCACTTTTAGTGGCTTGGCAATTCGGGATCTCAGCTGGTCAAATGGGGATGGTAAAACTCCACCTCTCGGAGCGGCTGTGAGGACTCTGGTGGAAGAGGCCTTTACACCAGGCAGGGGCTCAGCAAAAAGTGTGTCTCCTCTCGTGAGCAGCACCCTCCACACACCTCCCTGGGCAGGGAGTGGGAGTTTCAGGGATGAGGCAGGACCAGAGGCAGCAGGAGAGGTTCTGGGGCATGCTAATACTCGCCTGACTTCCCCACTCGAGCTGGGATGATGCTTTACCCCTCATGTCCCCTGGCGGGAGTTGGCGGCACCATCCCAGGGGCCAGTCTGACTTCTCCCACCAGGAAACCAGCAGGGACTCTCACTGCAGCCCACAGCTAAGGACCAGTGCCAGAGGCCCTGCTGTTCAGAACTGGGTGGTGCTTGGAAGAGGCTGAGACTGATGATCCAGGGGAAAGGTTTACCTTCCAGAAGTGGCTGGACCCCTTGGATGAGTCAAGGGGAAGCCCTGACCAGGACCCCAAGGGACCCCTAAGAGGCAGCCTCCCAGCAAGAGGCTGACCTCACCAAGTGGTGTGATGCTGGCAGGGGTGGTGATAGGAAGGTGGGCATCAGACTGCCCTGGGCATCACCACCGAGCAGACACTCCCCAGCAACTCCCCACACTGTCCTGCCCCAAACACACCCCCAAGAAGGATGGCTGCAGCTAGGGCACAGGGTAGATTAAAGGAAGTTCTGTAGCACGCTCACCAGGAAGGCATCCTGAGTGCTCCCTCCTGGGAATAAAGAGGAAGCCGCAGGCCGGGCACGGTGGCTCACGCCTATAATCCCAGCACTTTGGGAGGACGAGGCGGGTGGATCACTTGAGGTCAGGAGTTTAAGACCAACCTGGTGAACATGGCGAAACCCCGTCTCTACTAAAAATACAAAAATTAGTTGGGCATGATGGTGGGTGCCTGTAATCCCAGCTACTCAGGAGGCTGAGGCAGGAGAATAGCTTGAACCCAGGAGGCAAAAGTTGCAGTGAGCCAAGATAGCGCCACTGCACTCCAGTCTGGGCGATAGAGCAAGACTCTATCTCAAAAAAAAAAAAAAAAAGATGGGCCAGGCGCAGTGGCTAACACCTGTAATCCCAACACTTTGGGAGGCCGAGGCGGGTGGATCACGAGGTCAGGAGCTGAAGACCGGCCTGGCCAAGATGGTGAAACCCCATCTCTACTAAAACTACAAAAATTATTCAGATATGGTGGCAGGTGCCTGTAATCCCAGCTGCTTGGGAGGCTGAGGCAGAGAACTGCTTGAACCTGGGAGATGGAGATTGTGGTAAGCCGAGATCACACCACTACACTCCAGTCTGGGCAACAGAGCGAGACTTTTGTTTCAAACAAAAAAGAAGAAGCTGCAGCTGCCCAGCCAAAGAGGCTGCACCAAATGACCACCAAAGGGCTCCCTAAAGGACCCAAACACTCGCCTTGGAAGAGCAGGAGGGAGTGTGCTTTGTGCCATAACCAAGGCAGACTGAGAATCAGGATTTCTTGGTTCTGGGCCTGTGTTCGTTGTGGGATGTGGGCAGGCCCAATCCCTCTCTGAGCCTGAGACACCAAGGGCCCTTCTACCTCTGACTTCTATGTAGCATCAAGACTGGGCACCCAGATATAGAGGCCCCTTGGGGGACTTCAGGCTAAAATTTCCCTTATTGGTGCCTAGAGAGGAACAGGGATAAGATCAAGGTCATGCAACAAGTTGAAGACACTCCCATCATTGGGAGTGTCAGGCTCTAGAAGCCTGAGCACTCTGCTGGCCTCTGCTTTTGCCCTTCCATGCTCCTGGGTTTTTCTGCAACAAATATTTGCAGTTTGTTACCATGGTTTTTTGTTTTGTTTTGTTTTTTTCTGAGACAGAGTCTTAGTCTGTCACCCAAGGTGGAGTGTAGTGGTGCAATCTCGGCTCACTGCAGCCTCGACCTGTCAGGCTCAAGCATTCCTCCCACTTCAGTAGCTGGGACTACAGGTGCATGCCACTGCTCCCAGGTAAATTTTGTATTTTTAGTAGAGATGGGCTTTTGCCATGTTGGCCAGGCTGGTCTCCAACTCCTGGGTTCAAGCAATCTGCCCACCTCAGCCTCCCAAAGTGCTGGAATTACAGGCGAGAGCCACGGCGCCCAGCTCGTTATCACATTCTGCCCACCCATCTTCATGGGCAGCCCCATCGCTGCTTACTTCTTGCTTCCAGGCACCCAGCCTACTGACCACAGGGCCCCTTGGAAGGCCTTGGTATTAATATTTTGGCCGGGCCTGACCCCAGACCATGTGCTGCTTGACCCACTGAGCCTTGCCTCTCCCTGGATCACTAGGTCGGCCTCTTGGCTGGCCTCCAGCTGCTGGTCTCTACCTCACAGCAGCCATAGAAGTGCTTCTGGTACTCAAGTCTGCCCAGGTCCCTGCCTGACTTGGAACAACTGGAGACTTCCCATGCTCTAAAACAGGGAAGGAACCTGACTTCTTGAGGGTCCAGGCACCTGAGTGGCCTCCTGATAGCTCCACATTCGCTTTGCTCAGACTCTGGGAGATTTCGCCCCTGCTGCCCTGTAGCTCCTGGGAGCCGTCCCATCACGCTGAGCCCATCCCTTTAGCTGCCTGAGGTCTTGCTATGCCAGGCAGCCTGGTGAGCCTGGTTTCTATTCACTCACTTGCTGTGTGACTTTAGGCAAGTCATCTCTCCTCTCTGTGCTTCACTCTCCTCTTCTGCAAAACAGAGTTAGTAATTCTAGTGTGACCCCACCAAGGCTGCTGTTAGGATTGCGAGGCTGTGCATGGAAGTACCAGCACAGTGCCTGGCCCATGGCAGTGTACCATGATCTGGTAAGTATCCTCTCAGGGTGCACCTGTCATTCAGACATTCATCCAAAAGGACAGCACAAAGCTCCCATGGGGGCCAAGCCCCATGCCACGGGGAGCAATGTGAATCAGGTGCCAGGGTCCCCACCCTGGATGTGCTCTGGGTGATTCAGCAGAGAAGATGGGAGCAGGGACCCTCACTCACACAGTGCGGTCACAGCTATGGCAGCCCAGAAGGGGCACCTAAGCCCCCATACCTTGGAGGCCCCCACTGAGTCATGGAGGGTTAGTAAGAGTGCGACAGTAGGATTGGCACAGATAAGGCATGAGGGCCAGGGTGAGCAGAGACCTGGGGGCCCAGAGCAGATCCCCATCTGCCAAGCAAACTAAGCAGCCTTTAGTGATGATGAGGGGGCAGGGAAGGGTTTAACAGGGGAGGGTGACCATTGCATCTGTGTGTGATGGAAATCCCTGGGTGGGGTGGGGGATGGATGGGGTGGGGAAAGGCACGGGCAGGCATGGAAGAGACAACACAGCCATCTGTGAGGAGGCTGGGACAGTGGTCCAGGCCAGGTGGATGGTGGGAACTGAGAGGAGAGGGGCCAATGGGGAGGGCAAGAGGAGGCAAACGGGAGGGATTTAGGAGGGGAAAGGGATGGGATAACCTCCCACATCAAGCACTGGAACCGCCCCCGAGCTACTAACCCATTCTGTGATTCAGGCAAGCCCCTCCCCCTTGGGGGCCTCAGTTTACCTACACGTGAAATAGGACACGGGCCAGAAAGTCCCTGGAGGCCGTCTCTACTCACACATCCTGTGGTTCTGTAAAGCAAGTGGCTTCCCTGCTTCTGGAGAAGGAGGAGCAAAGCCCATCCCCATCCTACCCCTCCAAGCCTCATCCCTGGAGATAGGACCCAAGCCCCAGGGCCAAGCGGGACAAGGGGTCTGACCCACCTAGGGGAGGGCAGGTAGCCGCACCCTGGAGGCTGCATACACAGAGCTGCAGCGCCACCTACTGTCCATGTGGGAAGAGGCCACCAGTCCCAGGAGCCCGGCTCTGACCTAAATAAATCCCAGTGGACTGAAGCACAGCTAAGAGTTCCTACCTGGGCCACTGGCCCAGTTCCCTCCCCGCCACCCCCAGGTCTCTCCAGATGGCTCAATGAATGCAAGATGCTTCCTTCTGTAATGGATTATGACCACATCATTCTCTTGCTCAGAAACCTTTCATGGTTCCTCACTGCCCTTGGAGACCATGTTTGCTCCTTAGCTAGCATTCAAGGCTCTTCCCATCCGGGCCTCTGCTGACCTCTGATGCCCCATTTCCTATACAGCAAAATACTCACCAGCTCCTTGAACATTCCATGCTTTCCCCAGTCTTGTGACTTTGTATTAGGTTGGTGCAAAATTGCGATTTTTGCCTTTACAGTCAATGGCAAAAACCGCAATTACTTTTGCACCGATCAACATACATTCTTCTTCTTCTTCTTTTTTTTTTCTTTTTCTTTTTGAAATGGAGTAGTCTCGCTCTGTTGCCCAGGCTGGAGTGTAATTATGCGATCTCAGCTCACTGCAACCTCCACCTCCCAAGTTCAAGCAATTCTCCTGCCTCAGCCTCCCAAGTAGCTGGGATTACAGGCACACCCCACCACACCTGGCTAATTTTTGTGTTTTTTGGTAGAGACAGGGTTTCACTATGTTGGTCAGGCTGGTCTCGATCTCCTGACCTCAAGATCCACCCACCTCGGTCTCCCAACGTGCTGGGATTACAGGCGTGAGTCACCGCTCCCGGCCCCCCATATATATTCTTGCTTCTGCTTGAAATAACTTTCTCTGCCTTCTTGGCTTAAAACCCAGTGCAGGCCAGGCATGGTGGCTCACACCTGTAATTCCAGCACTTTGGGAGGCTGAGGTGAGTGGATCACTTGAGGCCAGGAGTTCGAGACCAGCCTGGCCAACATGGTGAAACCCTGTCTCTACTGAAACAACAAAAATTAGCCAGGCATGGTGGCACATACCTGTAGTTCCAGCTACTCTGAGGCTGAAGCAGAAGAATCGCTTAAACTGGGAGGTGGAGATTGCAGTGAGCCGATATGGTGCCACTGCACTCCAGCCTGGGCAACAGAGCAAGACTCCATCTCAAACAAAACAAAAAGTGCCAGAGCAAAGTCACCTCCTCCATGAAAGCTTCCTTAATATACCTTTCTCCCCAAGTTCACTACTGAGCACAGAGCCTGTTCTGGGTAAAAGTTCAATCCCATCTTCCTCTGGGTCCCCATAGTTCCTGTGCTGTCCTTTGTCCCTGCATAGGCCAGGAATGTTTCTGTACCCATCTCTTGCTCTCCCCAGGCTCTGAGCTCAAGGGAAGAGGCTGTGTGTGACCCACTGCTTCTCAGTATAAGGTCTGGTGTTCAATAAATTTGCATTTATTAAGCATCTCCTATGTGCCATTGGACTAGATGTTTTCCTGTGCTTTGCCTCACTACAGACTTAGGTCACCTGAGTTGAACATGGGAGTCTTGACCACTTTGTTCCTGCTCTTCCTGTTAGCCAAAGTGCCTTGCGATGAGCTTGCCACATAACCATGGGTGGCTCACTGGACTTTCATCTGGGCAAAGAGAAGGGTGTGATGACACCACTCATGGCTCCTTCATCTGGGACCTACCCAAATCCCATGGCTTTGCTCACACGCATCTGATCGTGTTGTGCCCAAGATACCTGCTCCCATGCCTGGATACTTGCTGTAGCTGCTCCAAGCCAGGATCCTGGCAATCTGTCATCTTAGATCTTCAGCTCTGGGCTGGCCTTCCAGGTGCCTCTGCCTCCCAAGGAAACCCAAAGAACTCCACCAGAAAGGTAACACCTAAAAGAGCAGCAGTAGGGACTGTAGGAGTCCTCCTGCCTGCCCCCTTGTTATCCAGAGTGCACAGAGGGGCCCTGACTTGCCTGAAGTCACACAGGGACTCCGGTATTCCAATCCTTGGCCTTAAAAATCACTGCTATCCACTGTTACTTCTATCTAAAAGCCCTAGAGAAGTTTCAGGAGACACTCAAAGGGCCCTTGTCTGGTTTCCGGGCTGACCAACTCTAGTGGAGAAAAAGCTCACTCACTGAGCATACCCATATGCCAGGCATATAGAATCCTTCAACGGAGGGATCATTCTCCCCATTTTACAGAGGAAGAAAGTGAGCTCAGAGTGAATGAAAGACTTTCCCAGTTCACATGTCTGCAGTAGAACTGGGGTTCTCGGGTGGTCTTGATCACCATGCCCAGCTCCCCTGAAGGCTGATGCACACAGATTAATTCCAAAGACAAGGCAGCAAATAATCACATACAGGCTTTGGCGTTCTGAGACCCTGTGGGAGCAGGGAAGACTTCCTGGAGGTGGTGAGTGGGGCACTGAGCCAGGCCTTGGAAGAGGGTCCAAGCTGGACCAATGAGGAAGAAGGGTTTGGCAGGAGGGAGACATTCCCACTGCTGTCACCTGGGAGCAGGCACTGTGACCTCTGCCTACAGCCTCCTCACCCATTCTCCTGCCACTCTCCCAGTCCCCTTCCCACACCAGTCAGAGTGGCCTTCTCGGCAAGCAAATGATTGGCCAGTCAGGGTCCTGCTTACAATCCCTCAGAGCCGCCCATCGTCCAGCATGGTTTTCCAAGCACCTGCTCGGGACGCTCTCCCCACTCTCTCCAGCCCCATCTTGAGCCACTACACCTTGAACTCAGTGTTGTGACAACACACAATATTTGGAATCTCCCCAACTGCCACCCTGTTGGTCTTTGCATATTCTGTTCCCTCTGTCCATCATATCCGTTCATCTTTCAGAGCTTTGCTGAAATGCCTCCAGGACGCCTTCCCTGAGCCCTGGATTGAGTGGGGCACCCTCCCCCAGCCCCCACCTTGGGTCTGTGTCCGCCTGCCTTGCCCACGCCCGCCCCCCAAGGCCCACGCTTGTACCCTCGGGCTGCGCAGGGCGAGGGTTTGGGGCGCGGTACTGACTGGTGTCCAGGCCTCTCCTCGCAGGGTTCCGCGAGTGGAAAGGTGGACCACGGCCAGAAGACGCGTTGGAAAGGCGTTTTCTGCCCCTTCCAGGCCTCGGGAATATTTATGGACTGCTGGCCGGGCAGGCGGGGGCGAGGCTGCCCGGCGGGCGGAAAGCGCCGCGCGCTCGGGTCCCCTGCGGTCCCCGGCAGGGGTCGGCGCGTGCAGAAAGCGGCCCCGAGCCGCCCAGCCTCGGCCAGTGCGCAGCCGAAGAGGAGGCGACCGCAGCCTGGAAGCGAAGAGCCCCCAGCTGTTTCCTTCCACCCGGGCGGGCGGGACGGAGAAGTGGGAGGGAGCCTGGGAGAGAGGCAGGTGTTGCGCTCGCCGGTGCTGTCGGGACGGCAGGCGGGGCACGGCACCCTCGGAGTCTCGACTCTGCCCACTTCACAGGCAGAAAACTGAGGTGTTCCCATGGCCAGAGCTAAGAAAGGCAGTGCTGGTTCCTGGGCCCCAGCTGCTCACAGCGCCCTTCAGCATCCCAGTAGGCCAAGGGCAGCTGTCTTAGGTGACCGCAAGAATCACGGGGACAGTTGTTAAAATGCAGATTCCAGGGCCCCATCTCCCAAAGACGCAGTAGGTCTGAGATGGGACCCGGAAATCAGCTCTTTAAAGCAAGTAAATAGTCCACATGTTGCGAAGCACTGGTGAAGAGAGATTCTGGAATAGGAAGCTTCCCCCTCTGCCTGGTTAAAGCAGAGAGCGAGGACTTGGAAGGGACAGACCTGGACCCTGAAGCCCAGGCTTTCCTGCTGGATGACTAACTTCTCTGTGCCTTGATTTTATCTTGCCTAAAGTGAAGATAACATTCAGCCCACAAAGTTCTGTAAAATCAAAGAGATCTGAGTAAAAGTGCTTTACTAACTTCACCACCACCATCATTATTATTCACTGTCACCGCCCATTCCCTAGGCAAGAAAAGAAGCCATCCTGAACCTGTGGGGTGATGTGCTCAGATGCCACCACCTCTGCAAAGGCAGTCCTGGTTATTCGGGAGGAAGCACACTTTCCTTTGAACTGCACACCACTCCTTCACCCCCATTTGGTGCTCCATTTATGTGCCCAGGGCTGACTCTGCAGTACACGTGCCATTTTTTCACCAAAATATGAACTCCACCTTTGGGGCTCCTCAAAGTCAGCAATTATGTCAGAAAGGCTGCATGGAAGAGACATGTGTTCAAGTCTCAGGTCTGTCATTTACTGAGAGATCTTGAAACTGCCTTTGCAAAATTTGACTGAGACAGTGAAAGAGATCTAACTTAACTGACTCAATTTTGCTTCTAACCTCCAAGCTGTCCTTGTTCATTCCTAAGCATAGATTGAACTATCTTTGGGAGAAATATAGTTTATAGTTTATTGTTTAAACAAAGATGGTAACAGACCGTTCCCAAAGCAGACCTCCTTCTTGCCTGGGGGTTAGATTGCTTTGGTAGGACTAACATTAGCCACAAGATTAGGAATTATGGTTTAGGAGTCATGCAGCTGAAGGATACAAGATTTGACCCTCTGTAACCTGCTCTAATATCTGTGCTTGAGATGTTTTGCAGACCCTGCACTTGATGGATCAGCTGGCACACCCAGATCAATTAACTGGCTCATCTGATCTTGTGGCCCCCACCCAGGAACTGACTCAAAATAAGAAGACAGCTTCCATTCCCTATGATTTCATCTCTGACCAATCAGCACTCCTGGCACACTGGACCCACCAAGTTATCCTTCAAAACTCTGCTCCCCAATGCTTGGGGAGACTGATTTGAGTAATAATAAAACTCTGATCTCCCACACAGCTGGCTCTGCCTGAATTACGCTTTCTCTATTGCAATTCCCATCTTGATGAACTGGCTCTGTCTAGGCAGCGGGCAAGGTGAACCCCTTGGGCTGTTACGATCTCAGTAAATGTAAACTGTCCCCGTGATTCTTGTGGCCACCTAAGAGTGAGCTGCTCTTGGCCTACTGTGATGCCAGAGGACGCAGTGAGCAGCGGGGGCCCAGGAATCAGCACCGCCTTTCTTAGCTCTGGCCGTGGGACCACCTCAGTTTTCCACCTGTGAAATGGTCAGGAAGGCTGTGGGATCTTGGTCAGTGCATCCACCTCTCCAAACCTCTAACACTTTAGAGTGTAAAGGTTTAAATGGAATAATGTCTATAAAGTACTGTAATATCTATCACTCAGTTGGCCTAAGTTGAATAAAACAAATACAAGCTGGGGAGACTGAGGAAGGCATTGCAAGGAGTGGCTTTTGACCTGGGCTTTTAGAGCCAGGAGTCTTAATAGGTAAAGAACTGGGGGGGAAGGGCCCCTCTAGGCCCTTTTCCATATTCTGGTTCCGGTCTCTGTCAATGTTTATAAACAGAGACTTCCTGCTCTGAAATGTGTTGTTGCTGCCCATTTAAAAATGGAACTAGAATAAAGATAGCAAGTGGAGCTCACACTGTGGTCTTCCCTGAAACCAACTAAAACAACAGTAAAGGGATTTATCATAATATTGGAAACCAGACACAGCCAACAAAGAATGGTAACTGATTAAATCCTAAAAGGCAATAAAGAAAGTTGAAAATCAGCCCAATTTACACTGTTAAACCCCCAAATGGTTCAGGAATTGGTTGTACCAGGTACTTCTGGAAAGTGGGTGGGTCGGAGGCGGGGGAGGCTAAAAACAGAAAGATTGCTTGGAAACAATCAGATTTCCAGATACTCTGTCTCCTGGCAAAATACTAATACTCCAGACAGGATATGTAGAACAGTTCAGGCAGGAGATTGGTGGAGCTTTTGTTTTGACTAGCACAAAAGAAAAGACATGGAATGGCCCAGCTAGATCCCTGTGCACAGCCCCAATCATGTTCAGAGGGTATCAAATCTATTCTAGTGTCTCATTCTTAAATATGAGCAGACTGCAAAGGATGAGTAAGCATTTGAGAAAAGCCTCTAATTAAAAAAGAAGTCAAAACAATAGGGGGAAACAACAAAGGAACTTAGAAGATGGCAACTATGCAAAAAGTTAAAGACTTAAAACTATAATTAACATCCTAAGAAATAAGGTATTGCTACAAAAAGCTGAAGACTGAAGACTTAAAAGAAAACTATAATTAATGTCCTAAGAGATAAGATATTGCATCCATAAACAAGAATGGGATGCTACAAAAAAGAACTCTTGGAAATTAAAAATGCAATAGCCAAAGATGAAAAAAACTGAAAAGAATGGTTGGAAGATAAATTTGAGAAAATATAGGGAAAAGGAAGAGACAGAAAACAGCAAAGACAAGTTAATTAGAGGGCTACTCAAGGTGATTAAACACCTAAATGACAGCAATTCTAGAAAGAGGGATTAGAGAAAATGTCTGAGACTGAAATACATGAGTTTCAGACTGAAATAACCCATTGAGGACTCAGTACAATGTATGAAAATAGATTCACACCAAGACATCAAAATTTTAGAATCTTGATAACAAAGAGAAGATCATAAAAGTTTCCAGATAGAAGAGTAAATAAGAAGGCTTCATACAAAGGATTAAGAATCAGAATATCATTGGATTTCTCAATAGCGAGATGGGAATTAGGAGGCAATAGGGAAATGCCTCCAAAATTCTGAAGAAAGTTATATTTCCATCCCAGAAAGTTATATTTCCACCCAGCCAACTGATGATCATGGGTGAAGAGAGAATACATTTCTAGTCATGTGAATTATCTTTGCATGCTTTCTGAGGAAGCTTCTGGAGGGTGTGCTTCAGCAGAAATGAGGGAGTTAACCAAGAAAGAGGAAAACATGGCATCCAAGGAAGAGAAACTGTAACAAAGAATAGGGGCAAAGGAATCCCCAGGCCATTCTATTCTATTGTGCAATAGAAGACAATTCATCCTAATGGGACATGGTGGAAGACTCTGGGAGGGACTTCTTCAGGAAGATGAAATTGGTAGACTAGCCAATGCATTTAAACATATTGAAAGGAGAATTGCATAACCACAATTGTTATGCAGGGAAGGAAAAATAATTATAGAATACTACACAGCCCAGTTGTCAATAGCACGTCGCCTGATAATGAAAACATGAATGCTGTTCCAATCAAACTTGTGATACTAAGAGGAAGTAGGGAGACACAAAATGTACATGTGAGTGTGGAGAGAGTAAGGGGAAAGAGAGAGAAAGAGAAAGAAACGGAAAAATCAAGAAGTAGCAGTATAAGCAAATAATTTAGAGTCAAAAGCAGTAGCCTATGTCAAGCAGAAAATTTGTGTGTGTGTGTGTGTGTGTGTGTGTGTGTGTGTGTTGTGGGAGGGGTGCAGGGGGATTGCTGCTTTCCATTACAAGCTTTACAGATTTTCTAAACTGTACACATGTACAACTAAATATTTAAATTGCGTAACAACAGGCCCTTAAGTGAGGGCTACTCTTGGCAGGGGGGCAGTTATTTTCAGCAGAAGGCCCAGCTGGACACTGGCCAACTCAGCAAGGCTAGCAGGAGAGGAACATTCTCGGGACACTGGGATGCTAAGTTAGCTGAGTAGGTGGAACACAATTCATCCATCAAGGGCAAATTCAAATGCATGGCTTTGAGGAGCCTTCCATGCTCCCCACAATCTCATGTGATGTTTCCTTCCCCTTTCCCCTGTATCCCACTCTCATTACTGTGATCACGTCTAGCTTTGACTGTAGATATTTTGTCTGGTCTCGTTTCTCCAACCAGGCTGTGAACTCCCCAAAGATAGTGAGTTTAGCCTAGTGACACAGAGAGACTGCTCAATAAAATATTTGCTGAATGCATGAATGGTCAACACCTAGTGAGGGCCAGGCACGTATTTATTGAGCATAATGATACGTAAGACTTACTGAACAGAAAGGGTCCTCTTCCTTAGAATCACCTTAATCTATGTTTGGGTACAAAGCAAGTCCTTGACAAATGTGCATTGCTTTGGTTGAGTGGATGTGGCCTCCTGGATTCCCAGCCTGTTGTGTGATTTTGAACAAATCTCATAGCCTTTCAGAAAGATGCCAGGGTTTCTCCATTATCAATAGAGACAAAAAGGGTCAGAGAATGCTTCCTGGGTCTCGGAGCTGTGACTTGAGAATTGAGTGGGGGGAGAGGAGATGGCAATGGTGATGCACAATGTGCACCTGAGGATTCCTAGGTGTCCAGAAGACCTGCCCCTGGGGTGGGCAGGTGGAAGGGAAAAGTAACAGCTGATGAAAAGAGGCTGCAAAAGAGGCCTGGGTGGGAGGAATGATTCTTCCCCAGCATCTGCCTTCCAAAGCCACTCCTCATCACTGCGCCTTGGCCCTGGCATCCAGCAGCCAACTCTGCTGAATCTGGAGGGGATGTTTGGGCCAGATTCTCCCTATCGCCTGAGATGGGGTGAAGTGGGTCCCTGGCCCGTGTCTGCTTTCCTCTGGTTGTTGTGTCACAGGAGATAATGGCTCCAAGGGCTCCAGCAGCACTGCATGGGACATTATTAGATCAGCTAGCCCAGAACGTCTCCAAATTCTAGATTTTACCAACTGGTAAAATTTAAATGAAGAGGAGGTGACCAGCGTAAAGTTACCAGCTTTTTAAGTTTGCTTTAAAAAAAAAAAGGAAAGAACATTAAAAAAAGAACTATCATAATGTTCTGTTTCTTTATCTGGGAGGTGGTTCCATGGTGTGTTCATTTAGTGGTAAAGCATCAAGCTGTACATTTAGGAGTGTGATTACTCTGAATACATATTAGACTTCGTGAAAAGTTACTCAAAAACTGTCATGTACTAGGCCAGGTGTGGTGGCTTACACTTGTAATCTCAGCACTTTGGGAGGCCGAGGTGGGCAGATCACCTAAGGTCAGGAATTTGAGACCATCCTGGCCAACATGGTGAAACCCCATCTCTACTAAAAATACAAAAATTAGCCAGTATGGTGGTAGGCGCCTGTAATCCCAGCTACTCAGGAGGATGAGGCAGGAGAATTGCTTGAGCCCAGGAGGCAGAAGTTGCAATGAGCCGAGATCGTGCCACAGCACTCCAGCCTGGGAGACAGGGCAAGACTCCATCCTCTGTCTCAAAAAAATTTTAAAAAAGGAAAACTATCCTGTACTATTGCACCACTATTTCATCTAAAAAAAATTTTTTTATGCAAAATGGGAAAAGCATAATCTCAGTAAAGTCCAGTTGGTCCTTATGAAAAGGTAGTGAATAGTGAACGGTAGGTGAAATTACAATAGCATGCTTTACATGTATGATAGTAACATTCTAGGGGAGAAAACCAAAAGCGTCATTTCACAGTGTTACTCACATATTGGTTTTTGTGAATTGAGGGATTCAGATGCTAAGTGGAATCCTGTAAATAGCTTGTTCTTAAGCTTTCTCATAGTTGTTGAGAAAAATCCAGTTTCACTTGGTTATCATAAGGCAAGTGGAAGCCACACCCAGTGTAGTTCCACTGAATTTCTAATGTTCTCTGACTCCTGAGAGAGGCTGGGAACCAAGACAGCAGCTGCCAGCCCCTGCTCTCCCTACCACTGGAAAGGAGGCCAGGTGAGGGGGGCTCACAGCTACTGGGCACCCTGATCACCAGGCACAGAGTAGTCAGGTCTTTAGTGAAAGGGATGCTGCAGACCAAGAAGACCCTGACCAGTTAGTCCATCTGTAAGCACTCGGGGACCTTCTGTCAGGCTCCCTTATATGAGAACTGAGGTCCAGAGTGAGGAAGTGATATATTCAAAGACACACAGGAAGTTAGTGAAGAACTGGAGCTAGAACCTGGCCCGCCAGTCCTGTGTTCTCCCCATGCACCCTGGCTGAGGAGCTCCTGGTGGCCACCCTCCTTGACCTTGAAAACTGCTCCCTGCCATGTTGGAGGTAAACTCTTCAGAGCTCCGGCCCTGGTGGCCAGAGCTGGGCTGATGCTGGGCTGTAGGGAATCGAGTTACCTAGTTGGAGAGGATCCCTCAGGAGCCAGCCACTCTCCAGTTGGCAGGAGGACGACTTGGCGAGGCTGGGCTCGTGGAAGATGCCAGAACTGCTACAATGGAGGGCTTCAACCATCCAACACCTCCTTCAGGGCTGCTGTCACCAAACCCAAGCTGACACCCTGGCTCTGGGCAGAGGCTGGCGGGTGTGGGTGGAGGAGGGAAGGTTGTTAGGAAGGCTCTGCCAGGTGGGAGGGAGGAAGTTGGCCTCTGCAAAACGGGCCTCTTTCCCGCCTGGAGGGCTTTGCTCACCCGTGCCTCCTCGCTGCTTCTCTCTCATCATGGACACGCCCAGTCTCCACTGATTGCACAAAGCCTCTTTGATTAATGATGCCATAAAGAGGCTGCTTCAGGGGACCCAGGGGTTGGCCTTCTCCACCCTATCTGTGAAATGGCCAATTGTGAATATATGAATATACTCAGCTCTGACAGGGAACCTTTCAGCTGAGCACCATGGTTAAGGAGCTCCCAAATGAGGGCATGGGCCCATAGCAGCCAGGCGGCCCATTCCTACGCTGAGTGGAGGCGTAGGGACCCTTAATTCTGTAACACATGTCAGAGACACTCGAAGCAGGAAGCAGTCTGGTAAACCATATGTTCCAGGTGCCTTGAAAGTCTCAATATTTGTTGAATGGGCGAACGAATGAAGTTCAACTTAAGACTTTTTTTTTTTTTTTGAAATGGAGTCTCACTCTGTCACCCAGGCTGGAGTGCAGTGGTGCAATCTCAGCGCACTGCAACCTGCGCCTCCCAGGTTCAAGCCATTCTCCTGCCTCAGCCCCCTGAGTAGCTGGGACTATATGTGCCTGCCACCACACCCTGCTAATTTTTGTATTTTTAGTAGAGACGGGGGTTTCACCATGTTGGCCAGGCTGGTCTCGAACTCCTGACCTCAGGTGATCCACCCGCCTCGGCCTCCCAAAGTGCTGAGATTACAGGTGTGAGCCACCACGCCCAGCCAAGACTATTTAAAAGAAAGATGCCACTGCTGAACAATAAAAATCAAAGACCTCATTTAGTAGCCCTCATCTGACAGAAGAGAAACATGCCCGGTGAAGGGCCCTTCTTGCTGACATTTCCAAGTAACACAAGGGACCAGGCAGGCATCCCGAGCCCAGGTGTCTGATGGCTGCTCTTCTGCTGGGTGAGAGTCCCCCAACACCCCTACCCAGGGCCTGGGCTCACTACTCCATGAGCAGCCCCACTGTTTGCCAGCAGATCTGCAGCTTCCACAGACACTTCCAGCTTTCAGTTCCTTGAACATTCCTGTTATTCCTTGGGAAAACCCCCTCTACCCCACCTTTCTTTGAACTTCCCTGACTTCCCTGACCCTCTGAGACTAGCTGTATGACCTTGGGCAAGTTGCTCAACTTCTCTAAGCCTGAGCTTGCACATCATGAAAGCGAGAGAAGCATTACTGACCCTGAAGCGTTGCTGTGAGGCCCACAGCTCCAGCTGAGAAAGTGCATCATAAAGTCAACATGATGGGACCTTCACTTTGTGCCAGACACATGCAAGACAGGGTTATGTCCTGCACAAAGCAGTGTAGGGGTTAAGCACAGATTGGATTCACAGGTGGGGCCAACCTGAGTTAGAGTTCTAGCCCTACCACTGACTCACTGTGTAACCCTGGGTGAGTCCCCTTAGCCTTTCTAGGACCCTCTTTTCTTGTCTGTAAAATAAAGACAATAATACTTACAGTTGCTTAAAGGATGAAAAGGGAACCCCATAAATGAAGTGCCCTGCCCAACGCTCAGCACACAGCAAGTGCTCAGTGAAGGGCCACCTCCACGCACCTCCTTCTCCATGAAGTCTCCAGCAGGTTGGTCCTACAGGTCCCCCAGTGACTTAAGAGTCCCAAGTGTGAGCACTGGCCCCTGCTGCTTCGTAAGTCCTCTGCCCAAAGCTGTGGAGTTCTACCTGGGTTTAACTGGGAACACCAAAGTAAAGAGGAATGAGGACGCCCCAGGATGGAGAGTTTGGAGTGGGGCTGCTGTGTAGGATGGCAGCCAGCAGGCCTGGCCCTGAACCCCGGGGCCACCACCTTTTTAAATCAGATGCTTCCCTCCAAGCAAGCAAGCAAGCTGGCTCTGGCGGAGTTCCTGGCCAAGCACAGCAGAACCTTTGTGAGCTCTTGGCTCTCCCCCTGCATCCCCCCTCATCCTTGTCATCGCCTGCAGGGAGCTCTGGGGGTGGAGCTCTGGGCAGGGGAGCGGCTGGCAGGCTGCTGGCTTAGCCTGACTTTCAAGGCCTGAGGGGCTGGTCTCACCCTCCAGCCACATCTTCCTCCAGCCCCCTCCTCCCCTCCCAGGCTGCCGCTTGGTCTTTGGAAGCGTAGTTGTCTGTCCCTCTGATACTCTGGAGAGGTAGCACTAAAGTGGAGGCTAGGGCTGTGGAAGGGCAGGGAGAGGTCTTCGTTCCAGGAGAGGCCAGCCTTGTCCTCATGCCCTTTGCTGTTCCTGGAGCAAAGCAATGCTTCACCTCTGCCCCGGCCAATTCTAACCCCTCAGACCCGAGTTTAAGTCTCTGCTGGCAAGGTAGCTTCAGCCCTGAGAGGTACTTCCCTCCCCTATGCAAAGAGGTGAAACTCTAGACCCTCACAGGGCAGCTTTCTGTGCACCTCAGAGACTCAATGAGACTCCTGGGACTCCTGTCCTTGCCTTTCATGCATGGCCATAACAGGTGCTTCATCACCACTCAGTAGAGCTTAGGCTCCAAGAACCTGTACTCTGAAACCTCCATCTCTTAGAGGTCTAGCCTTGTATGAGTTACTGCTCAGAACCCTCCCGCTGCAGCCTGGACCCCTGGGAAGTCCCTCTTCATTCTTCAGGTCCAGCTGGGGAGGTGTCCCTGTAACACCTGCGCTGAGTACTGCCCTGCTTACCCATCAGTGCCATGATGTCAGAGCTTCTGCCCACCTCACTCACCGCTGGACCCCAGTGCCTGGGCCAGGGCTGGGAACAAGGTAGGGGATCCAGAAACAAGTATTGCCTGCCTGGCCCGGTCCCCCATCCCCTTCGCTGTCAGCACCTGAACCCACCTTCCCTTCACGGACAAGGCGAGCATTACTACATGAATAAATAAATAAATAAATAAGTCAGTCAAGTAACAAATGGAGAAAACATTTGGATGCAAGACAGACAAAAATGCTAATTCCTCCTTGTTTATGTAAAGCAATAAGAAAAATACTTTTGTTCATAATTTTTGTTTTTTTGGAGACAGGGTCTCACTCTGTCGCTCAAACTGGAGTGCAATGGTGCGATCTCGGCTTACTGCAAGCTCCACCTCCTGGGTTCATGCCATTCTCCTGCCTCAGACTCCCGAGTAGCTGGGACTACAGGGTCCCGCCACCACGCCCAGCTAATTTTTTGTATTTTTAGTAGAGACAGGGTTTCACCGTGTTAGCCAGGATGGTCTTGATCTCCTGACCTCGTGATCCGCCCACCTCGGCATCCCAAAGTGCTGGGATTATAGGTGTGAGCCACTTTGCCTGGCCACACCTGGCTAATTTTTAAACTTTTTGTAGAGACAGGATCTCACTATGTTGCCCAGACTTGTCTTGAACTTCTGGGCTCAAGTGATCCACCCACCTTGGCCTCCCAAAGTGCTGGGTTTACAGGCATGAGCCACCACAACTGACCCATATTCTTTATCAAATTGAAAAAAAAATTTACAGTAAAGAGTAAACACACACATTATATATATATACTACACACACACATATAAATATATAGATATATATACTTTTTTTTGAGACAGGGTCTCACTTTGTCACCCAAGCTGGAGTGCAGTAGCACAATCATGACTAATTGAAGCTTTGACTTTCCAAATTCAAGCGATCCTCCTGCCTCAGCCTCCCTGGTAGCTGGGACTGCAGGCACATGCTACCACACTGGGCAGTTATTTGTATTTTATTTTATTTTATTTTATTTTATTTTATTTTAAGATGGAGTTTTGGTCTTGTCACTCAGGCAAGAGTGGCACAATCTCGGCTCACTGAAACCTCTGCCTTCTGGGTTCAAGCGATTCTCCTGCCTCAGCCTCCTGAATAGCTGGGATTACAGGTGCCCTCCACTACGCTTGGCTAATTTTTGTATTTTTAGGAGGGACGGGGTTTTGCCATGTTGGCCAGGCTGGTCTTGAACTCCTGACCTCAAGTGATACGCCTGCCTCCGCCTCCCAAAATGCTGGGATTACAGGCATGCGCCACCACACCCCACCTGGATAGTAGTTTTAGTAGAGATGGAGGTCTCACCACGTTACCCAACTGGTCTTGAACTCCTGCGCTCAAGTTATTCTCCTGTCTCAGCCTCCTAAATTGCTGGAATTACAAGTGTGAGCCATCACACATGGCCCAACACTTTTATGTGTTTAAAAAGATGCTTACTTAACTTCACTTAAAATAAAAGAAAAATTAAAATCAGTGAAATGTGCTTTTTGAGCTATGTCTCTCAGATTGGCTTAGATCAAATGGGCTATTTATGAGAGATCTACTTACATGTTTGCAGTAATGGGGAAAGATATTTGTTGCAGCATTGTTTAAAGCAGAGGTCAATAACCTTTTTCTGTAAAGGATAGACAGTAACTATTTTAGGCTTGAGAACTATACAGTCTCTTGAACTCCTGGGCTCAAGTGATCTGCCTGCCTCGGCCTCCCAAAGTGCCGGAATTACAGGTGTGAGCCACCATACCCAGACTATATGGTCTCATTGTAGCTAATCCACAATGCTGCTGCAGCTCAAAAGCAGTCATAAACAAACATAAATTGATGAGTATGCCTGTGTTCCAATAAAATCTTATTTATGAACGTTGAAACTTAAGTTTTGTATACTTTTCATGTGTCACAAAATATTATTTTTTCAAAATCATTTATAGGCTGGTTGTGGTGGCTCATGCCTATAATCCTAGCACTTTGGGAGGCTGAGGCAGGAGGATCACTTGAGGCCAGGAGTTTGAGACCAGCCTGGCCAACATGGTGGAACTGCATCTATACCAAAAATACAAAACTTAACTGGGTGTGGTGGCACCTACCTGTAGTCCCAGCTACTCAGGAGGCTGAGGCACGATAATCACTTGGACATGGGAAGTGGAGGTTGCAGTGAGCCGAGATTGTGCCACCGTACTCCAGCCTGGGCAACAGAACCAGACTGTCTCAAAACAAACAAACAAACAAACAAACAAAAAAATCCATTTATAAACATAAAAAAAATTCATAGCTTAAGGTACATAAAAAACAAGAGCTGAGCTGGATTTGGTCAGGAATCCATAGATTGCCAAACCTGGTTTAGATTAACAGAAGGCTAGAAACTATCTCAATACCCCTCACTGGAAGAATGGCTAAATGCACTATGATACATCCTTAGGACCCCTGGATAGTTCCTCCTCATTCCTCAGGTCCAGCCAAAGGAGGTGTCCCCATGAAAACATTGCTGAACACTGCCTTGCACCAGAAGCCCTTAAAATACCTGCAGTAGAGATGTGTTTATGAGCTGCCTCCACCTGCATTTTGAAAAGAAAACATGTCCATACATCCTTGTTTGGCCTGGAACTTGGGAGGATACAGAAGAGAGACAAATGACCACTTTTGGAGAAGGAAACTGGAGACTGAGGGAGTCAAGGGTGGGAGGAAAATGCTTCAAAGTGTACCCTAGTGCACTGTTTGGAATATATTAATACTATAAGCACATAGCTTTTTCAAAAAACAGTCAATCACCTGGGCACAGTGGCTCACACCTGTAATCCCAGCACTTTGGGAGGCCAAGGCGGGCAGATCACCTGAGGTCAGGAGTTAGAGACTAGCCTGGCCAACATGGCCAAATCCCATCTCTACTGAAAATACAGAAATTAGCCAGGTGTGGCAGCATGCACCTGTAGTCCCAGCTACTCGGGAGGCTGAGGCAGGGAAATTGCTTGAACCTGGGAGGTAAACGTTGCAGTGAGCCAAGATCACGCTACTGTACTCCAGCCTAGGCAACAGAGTAAGGCTCTGTCTCAAAAACAAACAAACAAACAAACAAAAAACAGTCAACTCCCCACTCCCCCAAATAAAGATGTTCCCTGACACAAAGGGATTTTTGGTGAAATAAGTTTGGTACATGCAGGGTTAAGTGATGTTCAAGTGTCTTTGCTGCATAGGCTTGGGGTGGGGTGGCCTTTAACATGCTGCTGTGTCTGATGAACCCATCTGAGGCCTGGTGCTCTCTACACTTGCTGCTAGGACCATTTTTCCAGACCATCTGATGTGGTTTGGCTCTGTGTCCCCACTCAAATCTCATGCTGAATTGTAATCCCCAGCATTGGAGGAGGGGCCTAGTGGGAGGTGATTGAATCATGGGGGTGGTGGTTGTGAACAAAATGCTGATAGTGATATGGACAATGAAGTCCAGGCTAAAGAGGTCTCAGATGGAGATGAGAAACTTTTTGGGAACTGGTGTAAAGGTTACTTTTGCTATGCTTTAGCAAAGAGACTGACAGCATTGTGCCCCTGTGCTCTAGGGATCACTTGAACTTTGAATTTGAGAGAGATGAATTAGGGTATCTGGTGGAAGAAACTTCTAAGCAGCAAAGCTTTCATGATGTGGCCTTGCTGCTTCTAAAAGCCTACACTCACCTGCATAAACAAAGAAATGACTTGAAATTGGAACTTATATTCAAAAGGGAAGCAAAGCACAAAGATGTGGACAATTTGCAGCCTGGCCATGTGGTAGAAAAGGAAAACACATTTTAATACATTTTCAGGGAAGGAATTCAAGCTGGCTGCAGAAATTTGCATAAGAGGAGCTTTACTTATTAATTACATTAAAGTATGTTAATAGCCAAGACAATGGGGAAAATGCCTCCAAGACATTGCAGATATCTTTGCAGCACCCCATCCCGTCACAGGCCTGGAGGCCTAAGAGGGAAGAATGGTTTTGCTGACTGGGCCCAGGGCCCTGCTGTCCTGCGCAACCTTGGGACACTGCTCCCTGCATCCCAGCCATGGCTAACAGGGGCCAAGCTATATCTCAGGTTAATGTTCAAAAAGGTGCAAGCAAGTCTTGGCAGCTTCCTATGGGTGCACAGAGGGCAAGAGTTGAGGCTTGGGAGCCTCCACCTAGGTTTCAGAGGATGTATGAAAACACCTGAATGTCCAGGCAGAAGTCTGCTGCAGGGGTGGAGCCCTCATGGAGAACCTCTACTAGGGCATTGTGGAGGGGAAATGTGGGGTTGGAGCCCCCACACAGAGTCCCCACTGGGGCACTGCCTAGTGGAGCTGTGAGAAGAGGGCCACTATCCTCCAGACAGCAGAATGGTAGATCCATCAACAGCTTGCACCCTGTATCTGGAAAAGCCACAGGCACTCAACACCAGACCATGAAAGCAGCCAAGGGGTCTATATCCTGCAGAGCTACAGGGGCGGAGCTGCCCAAGGCTTTGGGAGCCCACCCCTTGCATCAATGTGGTCTGAATGTGAGACATGGAGTCATAAGAGATTATTTTGGAACTTTGAGATTTAATGACTGCCCTGCTGGGTTTTGGACTTGCATGGGCCTTTATTTTGGCCAATTTCTCCCTTTTGGAATGGGAGAAATGCCATTTACCCAATGCCTATGCCCACACTGTATCTTAGAAGTAACTAACTTGCTTCTGATTTTATAGGCTCATAGGTGAAAAGGATTTGCTTTGTCTCAGATGAGAATTTGGATTGTGGACTTTTGAGTTAAAACTTAGTGAACTGTTAAGAAGGAATGATTGTGTTTTGAAGTGTGAGGACATGAGATTTGGGAGGGGCCAGGGGTGGAATGATACAGTTTGGCTCTGTGTCTCCACCCAGATCTCATGTTGAATTGTAATCCACAGTGTTGGAGAGGAAGCCTTGTGGGAGGCGACTGAATCATGGGGGTGGTTTCTAATGACTTAGGCACATCCCCCAGTGCTGTCTTGTGACAGAATTCTCATGAGATCTGGTTGTTTGAAAGTGCATAGCACCTCCCCATTTCTTCTCTCTCTTCCTTCTGCTCCGGCCATGTAAGATGTGCCTACTTCCTCTTTAACTTCCACCATGATTGTAAGTTTCCTAAGGCCTCCCGAGCCATGCTTCCTGTACAGCATGTGGAACCATGAGCTGATTAAACCACTTTTCTTTATAAATTACCCAGTCTCAGGTAGTTCTTTATAGCAATGCAAGAACAGACTAATACAGCATCCCTGAGGACTAGTATTCTGTGGATTAGATGTTGGGGATCACCACCTCCAGGAGCAAGTACAAATGCCCTCACCTTCCTGTTCTCCCACACACACACACACACACACACACACACACACACCCCCCTCCCAGCTTTTCCTGAAGTGCATTCCTCAGGCCACTGATCTGAGATTCTCCATGGTCAAACATTCTTGGGAAACACTGCTCTGTCAAAGTAAATGACAAATGATCACCAACATTTCTCCTAGACTTTAATACTTCTCTGCTTTAGCTCCCACCATTCTTTCCATCAGGACTGCTTTTGTTTTAACTCGTTTCTCTCTGCCAAAGTTCTGTGTCATCTGTCAAGGGTTGAATCTCATGCTTTTTGCACCATGATGAAGGCTTCTTGGATCCTAGCAAAGTGCTTGAGGTGCCTGATAGGTGTCCCTAGACACTCATTGAAATAAATAAATTACTGAGTGCAATAGGGGAATGACTGAAAGGAGGGAGGAGGAAGTGATAGGTGGATGGGTGAGTGGAGAATTAGATCATTGGGAGTGATTGTGACTGGGTTAATGAGTAGGGCATGCAGTAGTTTATTATTCCTGTGTCCACAATTCTACTCATTGTGGGTGGTTTAGGCAGGAGCTTGAGCTCTACAGGTTGGACTGAGGTTCCCACAGTAGCCTGTTGGTGGCTCTTGGGCAGCCCCCAGAAACAGCTGAAAGGTCCCTCTCCTCCACCTTCCCCTTGGTCTCTCATTCTTGTCTGAGCCCCACCAAGAACACTGCCAACCACTGGACAATGATCTAGGAGTGCCTTTCTGCATTGCCTGTTCTTGTCCTTTAGACCATCCCCACGGGCACTCCAGAGGAGAGGGCACCTGAGTTAGTTTGATCAGAGAATCTGGTAGGGCTGTGTGGAAACTGGGCTGTACTCACTTCCCACCCAGATTCTGCAGCTCACTGGACACCCCAACACTGCCCCTCTCAGGGACCATAAGAGAGTGGACCTCCAAAAGGACCCAAAATGGAGAGGCCTTATTGTTTTTTATTTATCTTTTGAGACAGGGTCTCACTGTCACCCAGGCTGGAGAGCAGTGGCACAATCATGGCTCACCACAACCTGAACCTCCTGGGCTCAGGTGATCCTCCTACCTCAGGCTCCCTAGTAGCTGGGACCACACGAGTGCACCACCATGTCCAGGGAATTTAAAAAAAAAATTTAATGGAGACAAGGTCTCACCATGTTGCCCAGGCTGGTTTCAAACTGCTGGCCTCAAGCAATCAGCCTGCCTCAACCTCCCAAAGTACTGGGATTACAGGTATGAGACACAGCACCTGGCCTGACCTACTTACCCTTATAAGCAATTTCCTCTGGAACCATCAGCAAATTGTCTAACCTCTTTGAACCTCATTTCCTCCTAACTCTACAATGGGTCTATCTATCTCACAGGCTAGTCATAAGTTAAAGTAGATTAAAGTGCCTGGCCTATAGGAGGTCCCTAGCAGCTGTTACTTTCCTCCTTTTCCCAGTTCTGATTCTGAGTTGCTAGACAGAGACTGTTTTTTAGTTTTCCATCAGGTGGTGTCAGGACACTGAATGTAGGATAAGTTGTGATGATGACAGGGGGCAGCTGTGGCCCAGTACATGTCAGATACAGGTGTGCAAATTTTAAAAGAAGTCTCACTGCACCCCCACCCCACCTCCGCCCGCTCCAGGGAAGGCTTTCCCGAGCCTTTCCCCTTCAAGGATTGCTTTTATCGTGCTATCTTGTAACAAGCCGGTTTTCTCATCAGTCTCCCACTCACTCCCACTCACCTCCCACAGATGTGAACTTCCCTCAGAGCAAGTGTCAGGGATGACTCAGGTCTGTGTCCTCAAGACCACTCGGGGCTTGGCACAGAGCAGGCTCACCAAATAGAATAGTGAGAAGGACGGTTCTCTGCACTTGTCACTGAAGGTCCCTTAAAGAACAGTTTTACTGGCTGGGCACAGTGGCTCATGCCTGTAATCCCAGCACTTTGGGAGGCCGAGGCGGGTGGATCACCTGGGGTCAGGAGTTTGAAACCAGCCTGGCCAACATGGCAAAACCCCGTCTCTACTAAAAGTACAAAAATCAGCTGAGCATGGTGGCGGGTGTCTGTAATCCCAGTTACTAAGGAGGCTGAGGCAGGAGAATCGCTTGAACCCAGGAGGCGGAGGTTGCAGTGAGCCGAGATTGCGCCACTGCACTCCAGCCTGGCGACAAAGCAAGACTCCAGCTCAAAAAACAAAACAAAAAAGAATAGTTTTACTTGTTGCTGAGAGGGTGCAGAGCTCTTGGCAAGAGTGAGTGGGCACTGGGAGCTGAGACAAGGAGAGGAGATGACGTGGTGAGAGACGGGGTAGACAGAGCTCAATAAGGAACAAACTACTTTGTCATTTCCCCTTGTATTCATTCATTAAACTAAATTAACAAGTATTAAGTGCCTAGTGTTTGCCAAAATCTTTACTTGTTCTGGCTTGGGGTACTGCAGTGTGTTGGTTAAGAGTGATATGGATCTGACTCTATGCATTCCGGGCAAGTTGCTCAGGATCTCTGGGCCTCAGTGATGATGATATTATGGCCATATCATCATCAACAATATGGCCATAATACCCAATGTTTCATGAGGTGCTTCTGAGACACAACTTTAAAAAGACTTGTTTTTTAGAGACAAAGTCTTGCTTTGTTGGCCAGGCTGGTCTCGAACTCCTGGCCCCAAACAATCCTCCCACCTCAGCCTCCCAAAGTGCTGGGATTACAGGCATGAGCCACCACACCCCACCAACACAACTTTATTTATGTAAACTGATAGACACTGTTCCTGCTAGATAATTGTTCCCTACTAAAAATAATAAAAATCCTCACTCAGTTCTGTGTGGCTAGAACAAGGGCTCCAGCAGGCCTTGGAGTTCAGGCCAGCAATCTAGTTCCTTCATCCAAGAGCTCAGAAAACTGGGGCCAGAGAAGACAGAGGTGGAGCAGGAAGAGATCCCTGGCCAAAGACTTATAGGGCACTCTTTTTCCATCTATGCTGTTGTTTTTCCCAGAGTTTAGTCCGCAGAGAGGGTGTGTATGCTGGTTTGCCAAGCACTCCTTTGGGGAAAGTGGTATGTGAAGCTGGGGCGCAGTTTGCACATAACACAGCAATAAAGGCGATTTCCTGGACTCACAGCTGAGGATGCACTTAAGGACTGGGCCTGCAACGTGCTGCTCTGAGCACCTCCTCTCTCTGGCTGTCCCTTCTGCTGAGTTACAGCCTGGCCCAGGAGAGTTTATTGCTTCACCCCAGAACATTCTCTTACTGGAAAGAGTTTGAGGCAATAATAATGATACAAGTGTATCTGTAAGATTTTCCACTGTTTCCCTAGTGCTATCATATTCTTGATTTCATTTGATTCCCGAAATGTGATTTTTCATTGTTTTTTGTTTTTGCTTTTTTTTTTTTACAGCTGAAGAAACTAAGTATCTTATCTGAAGTCTTGATACTGATCACCAGGTAGTTTCACCAAGTCTAGTGCTCACTGAGTACTTGAAATAAGAGCTGGCACTGAGTGCCTCCTGGATGCCAGACTCTGCTTGAAATGCTCCACCTGCAGTAGGTCCTAGTAATCCACACAGCCACTGTATGTGGAAGACAGTTATTATTCCTTTCCCAGATGAAGATGCTGAAGGACAAAAGTGAAGCAACTGACCCAAAGATACACAGCTAGAGATGGCAGAGCTGGGGTTTAAATCAAGGCAGTTAGGCTCCACAATCTATGTTCTTCACCTTGATGTCAGGGTTTCCTAACCTTAATGGGAATTTTGGGCCAGATTTTGTTTGGGGGTGTCTTTGTTGTGGGGCTGTCTGTGGGATGTTCGGCAGCATCCCTGGCCTCTACTCACTAGAAGCCAGTACTCCTTCCTTGCACCATGGTTGTGACAATCAAAAATGCCTCCAGATATTGCCGAATGTCACTGGGGGGTGGGGGTGAGGCAAAATCACCCCCAGTTGAGAACCGTTGGTCTGTGTTATGCTATTCTAAAAATAACAACATACAGTTATTCAATGGCAACCCATAATTTGACAAAATATGTTCCTGGAGACCTCTTCCCAAAATGAATCAACATTCAGACTCAAACAACCTTAACTGCTCACCTCCTATGCCCAGTCAATTTATAAACCATTTTAAAAATGCATTGATGCCTAGAGAAATCAAGTGACTTGCACAGAATAATAAAACTAGTATGTGACAGAACAGAAACTTGAACATTGGTTCCAAAGTCCACATGACTTTTTTTGGTAGTATTCATTCTGAAGTGAGATAACTGTATTTTTCAATTCTAAGACACATTTTATCCCCACAGTTTAATGGTTTTGAAATTGAGATGCAACATAAAACTAGTGTATGTTTATAGTTGAAATATTTTTTCATTTCCCTAAAAGTTATCATGTAATCAAAAGTTTGTCTCCACCAATAGCCTCTTAGAATTGAGACTCACGGGCTTGAGCTGTGAGAGTGGAGGATGCTGATGGGGTCAGATGGAAGGGAAGAGACAGAGCAGCAGCCCTCCTGTTCTGATAGGACACCTGGCCTCTGCCCTAGCTGTCCACACCAGTTCTGCGTCCTTACCTGCTGACCTATCTAGTCTTTGTGACCTAGTTCACACCACACTCCTCCAAGGAGCCTTTCCAGGACCCTTGGCGCATATCTCACCCTGTTCCAATTTCATCTAGAAGCCTTTTTTCTGTCAGAGCATTTTAGTAACAATATTGCATATAGCTGATTAAATGCTTTCTCCCTCATCATGAGATATTTTAGCATCCTTGCTTTACAGATGAGGAGACAGGCCCAAAGAGGGTTGGCAATTTGCCCATTTGTCTCAAGGTCAATGGAAGGGTGGGGAAGATAAGTAGTCTCTGGGTTCTTCACACCAATATTTCATGCTTGTTGTGGGATAGTTAACCACAATCAGCTGGTGAGCAGTCCGGTTAGCCAGACCTTTCCTTGGAGAAAGTGGCATTCCAGGATGTGAAGAGGTTTACCCATAGAGTCCACAATAAAAACTATAATATATGAGCTCAGAGAGGTAAAGTGGTTTACCCAAGGCCTCACCACTTCAAAGTGACAGCATTTAGATGGGGTCTCCCAACACCCTCCTTGTTGCTTTCTCTGGTTCCTTGCTGCTATTTTGTCCAACCCTGACCCTTTTCTCACTCTGATGCTTCCAGGTCCCAGTCACACTTGTCTCTACTTCCTCTAGCAGGAAAGGGACAACAGCCTCTTCTAGACCCATGTCTCTGTTCTTATCGATGTCACAGGGGCTGAGGCTCCTCCAGCATCTCCCACCAATGCTCTAACTCTTCAAGAGCCAGATTCAAATCCCTCCACCCACCACAGTGACATGCACAGGACCCTATGCACCAGACTCCAAATCAAAAAGCCACAGAGCTGGCCAGCCGCGGTGTTTCATGCCTGCAATCCCAGCACTTAGGGAGGCTGAGGCGGGTGGATCCCTTGAGCTCAGGAGTTCAAGACCAGCCTGGGCAACATGGCATAACCTTATCTCTACAAAAAAATACAAAAATTAGCAGGGAGTGATGGCGTGCATAGTTTGTCCTAGCAACTACAGAGGCTGGGTGGGAGGATCGTTTGAGCCCAGGAGGCGGAAGCTGCAGTGAGCCATGATCACGTCACTGCAGTCCAGTCTGGGTGACAGACTGAGACCCTGTCTCAAAAACAAAAAACAAACAAACAAGAAAGAAAGAAAGCCACAGAGGTGGAGGAAAAGAGACATAAAGTCCATCCCAGCAGTGCCGCATTCTGGCAAGCCACTTGGGGATGACACTGCCATCTTACAGGCTGTTACGAGGACTGAAATGACAAGATGTCTGTGCAAACTCTTGGTGTACCTTCGAGTGCTGTGGGATTGAGGCTGGCTGTGTGGTGCAGGGCAAAGAGCACTGCCTCTGGCTTTAGGCAGACACGGACCTCAGGCAAATGATCCTTAAATTCAGTTCTCTCATGGGAATAATACATCAGCCTCATCAACTTGTGGATCTATAGTGCCTGGCATACAGGAGGCACACAATAAATATATTCCTTCCTAAGTGTAAGCGTCATTATATGAAGCATTATATCAATCCTTTAATTCTATTATTTAAGCACATGGATAAATCTCATGCTATGGGTAGGGAATTTAACCTCAAATGAGCACTAAGATTGCTAATGATTTTAAGGCACAAGCAGCTACTTTTGCATTTAGTCATCTATCTTTCAAGGAGACTGTACGCTGGAAAAGGAATTGCAGTCCAGAAGAAGATGCCACTATGTATGGAGGGTGATTTAAAAATGCACATCTGTTCATCCATACTGTTTCAGGTTGGCTCCCCTTCTGTATTAAAAAGGCAGGAGCCGAGACACAAGCAGGTTCTAAAGAGGGCAATGAAAATTATATGGGTTGTGGTTTGAGAAGGGAAGGAAGAGAAAAAAAAATAAGGCAGAAATTATTTCACTTGGAAAGGAAGGGGTAAGACGGGTGATAAATAGGAGGGTATTATATGGCAGCAAAGGGTGGTGAGTCGCATGCCAAGGTTGTTATTGTGGCAGGGGCCTGGGGGACCAAAGGGATCATGTCTCAAGACTTGGAACGCATTGGAAGAAAGACTATACAAATCACAGATGTTATTAATTATGATTAACAGTGGCCAATGTGGGGTTTGCTTTTTGATTGTGGTTTTTTTTTTTTTTTTTTTTTGTGTGTCAGTTTCGCTCTTGTTGCACAGACTGGAGTGCAGTGGCACGATCTCGGCTCATTGCAACCTCCGCCTCTTGGGTTCAAGCGATTCTCCTGCCTCAGCCTCCTGAGTAGCTGGGATTACAGGCGCCTGCCACCATGCCTGGCTAATTTTTGTACTTTTAGTATAGAGATGAGTTTTCACCATGTTGGCCAGGCTGGTCTCAAACTCCTGACCTGAGGTGATCTGTCTGCCTCAGCCTCCCAAAGTGCTGGGATTACAGGCGTGAGCCACTGCGCCCGGTCTCTTCTCTCACTTTCTAAACATGCCCAGAAACTGTAGCCTGTACTCTGCCATATGCATCTCACCTGCGAAGGGCACTGTTTCTATGACCAGGCCAACTCCTGAGCAGGGCTTTCTAGGTTTTCATGGATTGGCCCCTAAATCCCTTTCTATCCTCACTTTGGTTGCTTTCCTCGCCTCCAGTCCTCTAGCCACTGTGAATTTCCCATTGGCTCTAGAACCCACCATTTGTTCAACAAGTATGGAGCAACTATTACATGCCAGGTCCTGTTTTACCAATTGGGAATACAACCAGTGAACAGGACAAAGTCCCAGCCCTTGTAGAACTTACATACTAGTGTGAGAAGACCAATCATTTCCAGGAAAGGTAGGCTACCTTACAAAGGGTAGTCTGAGAAAGATTCTCCATGGAGATAACATTTAAGCAAAGACCTGAATGGTACAAAAAATGAGCTAGGAGCTAACTGGGTCAACAGCTTTCAAGGCACATCAAGTGTAAAGGCCTTGAACAAGCTTCTCTCAATGAGCTTAGTGAGTAGATGAAACAAAAAGACCACCATTAATAGCTGGGCAGAGTGAAGAAGGTCTATAAGTTGGCATAGCCCAGCTCACATAGGGCCTTAAGAGTCATGGTCAGGAGCTTGGATTCTGGTCTAAGTGTGGGGGTCGGAGAAAAGGAGGTCCACGCAATCACTCTGCCTGTTGGGTGGAAAATAACCTTGTAGGGAATGATAAAGTGAGAGATGATGATGGTTTACACTAGGCAGGTTAACAGGAGAGGGGGTGAGAACTAACTGGGGGCCAGACATAGGGGTGCACTGGTTATAGGACACTTGAGCTGGGCCCTGACGAATTAGCAGCCTAAGTTTGCCAACAGGGTCAATGTCTCATCTTTGCAGCCAAAACACCTAGCATGATACCTGGCATGATGTGTGTTAAATGGAACTGGAAAAGTAGTAACAAATATACTAGAAGAAAAATGTTTTCATGAAGTAATCTTGAATTTTCTGTTTCAGAATGCTATTTAATCTTTTTCAAGGTGGCTATATGTATATATAAAATTTGAAAAATTGAAATGTCAAAGAAAGGAAGTTGTTATTCCTCATAGTCCCACCACCTGGAGACAAACTGGTATTTTGGTGTACTTTCCCCCTAGTCTTTCCATACTCATTTGTAAAAAGGTGGGTATTTCCTCTTTGAGGAGCAGCCTAGTCTACCAGAATCAGCTGGTTAGGGTCTGAATCCCACTCCACCACTGAGTGGTTTGGACAAGCCATTTACTCTCTGGTCCATCCCCAAAATGGGGATAGTAACATCTGATTATTGTGAACCTAAATGACTGTTACAAAGTACCTAAAACGATGTTTGGTACATAGTAAGTGCTCAATATATAGCAGCTGCTATTAATAAAAGGATGTCCAAATTCCACAAACCAATTATAAAAAAAGCTTTCAACATGTCTTTTAGGAAAAAAAAGGCTTTGCAAATCTACAATCTAATCACATGGATTCTTCTAAAGAAAAATAATCATACCAACAATAGGAATTTGCCAAAAAAGATGTAAGCAATACCAAATATTTTTAAAACCAAATTTTATGGTAACACAAAACAGAAATGGTGCCAAGAACCCCAGACCCTGGCCTGTTTAATAAATCTCTCTCCTATAAAGCTGACGTACTTACGGGATTAGCATTTACACTAAGTTTAAAGGGCAGACACTGCTCACCTGCCAAGAAATAATTCTTTCAGGTTTTCCATCTTGAGTTACGTCTGTGTGCTGTGACAGAGCACAGGACTGAGTGAGGACACTTCTGCTCACCCCCAGCCTCTGCCATCACCAAGCAGTGCGATCCTGAGCAAGCCGTCCTCTCCAGTCCTCTGTCAAATGAGTTGTCTACAAAGTTTCCACAACTCCTTCCAGCTCTAAAACTCACCACCATGAAGAATTTACAGTTCAACGTGTGTAATACTGGTGTGAGGAAGACGTATTACTTATGTATCAGGTACCTTAACAACCTGAAATAGCATGCTGAGTATCAGAGTTTGTTGTTGTTGTTGTTGTTGTTGGGGGTAGGTGGGGAGTGGAGGATGAATCACACATTATATGGGTATACTTCTAATACTAATATAAAAGCTACATTTTCACTGAGAAGGAAGTGAGAGACTAACCTAGTATTTGGGGTCATGAAGTTGCACAGTACACACCACTTTCAAAGGTCCAACTACTGTTAGCAAATGCCAATTTCTCAGTGGCTTCAAACATGTTTCAACTGGACCTATATTGGCAATGATGGTGGTGAATTTGGCTTAGTTTTACACACCACCATCACTCACTAACTTAATGAGGTAATATATGGGGAAACAAATATTGCTGTTTTTATAGGTTTCTGCAAAAGCTGTTGCCTACCTCTTTGACCTCCTATATTCAATGCTGTCTACTACTCTGAGCTGCAAACTGGGAGACACCTCAGAGTCACAGATAAGGATCCCCTGACCCAGATTTCAGGGATGAGGAAGCCCCCAGGGGAACTGGCATCTAGACTAAGGCCTGCGAGGGTGACAACACACCACACATGCTGCACTCTTGTTGATCCAGGGCACTGCCTCTGGTCAGTCAGGGCACTCTCCTCTGTGCTCCCCTCACACCGAGTTTACCTCTAGCTATGGTGAACAAAAGTTGTGGTGTGCTCTAGACAGTCTATCTGTTGTCTGGCACAACTATTAATAGTGCCCCCTTACATGCTCGAAAGTACTTTGGTTAGGACCATCAATTATAGGGTTACCCCACCTTTAGCCCTGATCCTGGCAGACTCCAGCTTGCTTGTTTGGCTCTCCCATGTGACTCAGCTCACTGGGGGCCTGGGGTCAATCTTATTCTCCTGTGTATCCATGGCATGGGCTCTATGTCATTCACATTTGTATCCATGACAGCCTTGTGCCTGATGCCAAACAGACTGAGCAACATAGGTGTTCGATATTCAAAATTAGAATGAGAAGCAAATACAATTAACAACAAACTAGATTTGCAAATCATTATATCATGTTGGGATTCTGGATTTACCTTTCACTAGCTGTGTGACCTTCTGATTCTTAGGTTTTCACCTGTAAAATGGGGATGACAGTACCTTCTTCATAAAGTAGAGAAGTTTAAATGAGAAACTATAGAAAAAGTGTTTTTGCACATAGCTGGCATATGCTGAGCACCGTTAGCAGCAGCTGCCGCTGTGGACGATGATGACTGCTGCTGCTACAACCCTGTTTTGGTGTGAGAAAACTGACACCTAACAAGCATCCAGTAGAAACTCAGTAAGTGTGCACTAAAGGAATGCTTGGTCTCGTGCTAGGTGCTGGCTTCACACCAGAATCTTGGGTTACGAGATGCATTAATCAAAATTACAATTTAGAAGTCGAAAGTTTTGACTCCAAGCCCAGCTTTAGTAACAATTCAAAAAACCCTCCTCATTTCCATAAGAAGCATAGAACACAGCAGCACTATCTGACTGCATCCTTAAATTGCTAATTACCAACATTTAAACTTCACCCTTGTTATAACTATACTCTTAAAATTTACTCATATAAGCATGCCAACTTGGATATTTGGGTCCATCTCTTCTCTTTTTGAACTGTCAACCTCTCAGGCTGTATGTGATTAATGTATACAGACGAAAGTAGAAAGGCCTCAAATTGAGTCAACAGTTTTCTTGATCCCTCAATTACAATATCCTCTTTAAAGTACATCCTTGTTGAACATTTGGAATGAATTAAGACTTTAAACTTCCAGATGTTTAAACTACTACTGTAAATTCAAACTCATTAAAAAGGAGATTTACTACCTCTACATAGTTTTGAAGTCTGTTGTTCACCCTGTCCAAATAATTTATGAAACTAAATACAGTGGCAGGTAGTGTATTCTATTTATATAGTATTCATGGTGAGAAATAAGGGGCATTTAAAAAAGGTCTGGAAATTAACTGCCATTTAGTCAACCTATAGATCACACTTATTGTTACTTCTAAGCTAGTAATTGTTTCCTGAAACTGATCTTGTGGATATTTTTATGCTACTCTGTACTAAAAATTACTTTACTTTTTCTGGCCACAAAAAGCTGGCTACAGAGCAGCATTTGATTATGGCAAGACAGCTGCATCCACTCGCATGAAATAAATGGACCTGGATCTAGTCCTTTGTGGTAGTGTCTTGGCAGCCAAACAAAGGTGGCAGCACTTCTACACCCAGTTTGTAAAGTCTCAGAAGTTTCAGGCTCCATTTTTTTTTCTTTGCAAGAAACCCATGTTGACTATAATGAGTGCATTTTACAGATGCTGTGCTGAAAGCTGGCAATGGATAAAACAAGAACATAAAAGGAACCTATTCCTAAAGCAAATATTCCTTTTACAAACCTTAAGAATGAAATGGCTTTCACAATCAATTTCAATATTGAAGTACTGGACTGAAGTACCTGCCTCTGACACTTACTTGCCATATAATTTGAGGCAATTAATTCATCTCTGTGAGCATGATTTCTCAACTGAAAAAAGTGGGCTAATATCTGAGTTTCTCTGAGAACCTGAATGAGATCATTCAAAGTGCCTTGTAAGCTCTAAAGTAACATATAAGTATTAATAAACACTGCAAGTACAATTTTCCTGTTTTATGACTTACTTAAAATAGCACTTAAAAAGTGGCTGCCCCTAATATCAAACAGAAATAAACCTGATCCAACTAAGTTACTGCAGAGGAACTTGTCTCAGAAGGAAGGCTCTTTCAACCCAACCAACTACTACTTACCTCGCAGGAATTATTCTAAGAATTAACTGAAAATTACATCGAATTATTAATAAAGCATTTGTTCCCACTTATTTCACAGTCACACATCCTAGATCAGGCTTCAACTGTTTAACTTTTTTTCCAAAGAAAAATGAGATATGTCAAAAGCAAAAATTCCTCTGATATGCCAAATCTTGAATGTCTTTCCTAGTACATTTGCAAACTATTTAGATATGATACAGACCTTATTTTAAAAAAAACTGTACAAGGCTTTTGTGGATACTCTGTATGTTATTTTCCTTTCCTTTAATTTCAATAAATCTGATTTACTGAAGTCTATGAAGTTTGTGTGTCTGTAGTTGTAAGTATGTACAATTTTATGTACTTATGGGCCAACTCTAGGCTGTAAGCTTGGTGAGTCAGAAAATGTACTGGGTATTGCCAGCACTTAGCCAAGAAGCCTGGCACACAGTAAGCATTCAACTTATATTTGTGGAATAAATGGTCATGACCCTACCACTTTCTAAATTATCTAATCTTGCAAAAGACAACCTGTTTCATCAGTGAGATTACCACTGATTCAACCTACCATCAAAGATCAGTTTGTTGAAAACATCTTTTAATAAATTAGGCTTTTAAGCTTCCAATAGACTCCCAAATTAGAGAACATACTTACATTATAAAAACAAATGATGGGCATCTCAAAAGCTTAACTAATGCTTATTGAATGAATATTTTTGAATACATTATTTGGCAGACTGAAAAGGGGGCCATTATTTTGTAGCTCCTCCCAACAAAAGCAGTCTATTTCCTCATCCTTCGAATCCAGACCGGCCAAGTGACTTGCTTGGACCAAAAGAATGTGGTGAAAGTGATGCTCTGAATTACTGAGTCCAGGTTTTGAAGCCACTGCCTTTGCTTTCCTGGTACTCTTGAGACCACCATTACATAGCGCAAGATAAAAGACCACATGGAGAGGCCCAGTCATCATATTCAGTCCCCAGCCACCCTCCCAGCTGAATGCAGAGCCCAGATGAGACTAGCAGAAGAACCACTCAAGCAACCCACAGAACTGTGAGAAATGGTTAAATGTTTAAGCCACTAAATTTGGGGGTAATGTTAAGCAGCAATAGGTCACTGATGATAAATTAACCCTTAAAGCACAACCTTAAGGTAGATTTTATAGTTGAGGAAACTGACGCAGGTTAAACAACCTGCCAAGGTCACACCACTCTTAAGTGCCCTAAGAACAGGATGAATATATTGAAACACCAGCTTTGTGTCTCCTTCATTTTCATCCTGCCATCATGAACTTGATCAATTCTGACAAGGACAGAGGCATCTCTTAGAGCCCTGGCTACAAGATAAACTCTTATCTTTTTGATAAGCTGCATGCATAATGTGTCTTAATTTGACACGTCTGTGGGCTTTCCTAGGACAGAGAAATGGACTGTGAGCTATCATTCTCAGCAGTCCAGCAAATACATACCACTCTGGTTTCTGAAGCTCAAGGAACACTTACTCCCAACATAAAATAATTCATTAACACCTCTGCATTCATTTTAGCCAGCAATAATAAGACAAACTGACAATTTATATCAGGGCCCACACAGTACATCAAAAACAACAAAAAAAAAAAAACAAAAAAAAAACACCTAGTTGGGTGAACCTTACATTTAATACTTTCTTAATTGTTTTTTTCTATAACCCAATTAGTAAACCACATACAAAAGACTCATCTTGAATTGTGAGGCAGTTTATCAAAAGTTTTTTAAGAGAATTTACACAAGAATGTTTTGACCCCACCAAAAATAATATGCCTAAGCTTTAAACAAAATTCACATTTTATTTAGATTGAAATAAACTATACAAAATTGATTTTCTTCACCAAAAATAACAGCAATATTTTCCATATTTTTCTAGATAAACCACAACACTTATTTTTGTAGGTTTTCCAGGTTTTGCTTATAAATCAAGATGAGGCAGTAGATAAGAGTCATGGAAAAAGACAGAAAAAAACAGACAAATCAGTTGTCAGTATCCATGGCCTCTGATTCTGTCTCAACCATGAAACAGAAGTGTTCAACATATACCTGCTAAAAAGCTTAGGAAGATGTAGGCTCCAGAAAGGAATGTAAACAGCAACAATGAGATGTGGAACAACAGCAGGCCTTTCCATTCAAACTTTGTCATTTGTTCCTTTAAGTTCGAGAAAGACAAAAGCTACACTGAAATCCTTGTTTGGCGAGCTCGCAAGCTTTTCTCCAGTAATTTCTTGTAACTGTCCAGTATAGATTTTTAGCACATTTAAAACTCCTATTAGTCAAAGATCAATTGTGGGCTTCACTATACCATTTTATAAAATGTATTCCTTCCTCCCACACCTCTTCAAAATGTATTTCTTCAAAGAATTCATAACACCCAACAAGTAGAGATCCACAGTGATAATAAATGTTATGTCTAAAATGACTTAACTAAAACAATTCCAGAGTGCCGTCAACAGAGATCACACAGAAGGAAACATGGCACTTTCAATGTTCTCTTCTGGAAGGACAGGTAGGTCTTCAAAGCATGAGAGTTCAAAAACAGGGGCCATTTAAACAGGTAGATTACCAATGGCTAATGTATTCAATGGAGTCCTATAGGCAAAGATATTTAGTGATTAAGTGGCCTACATACACCTTACGGCTTTTCTTCCAAGTATCAAATATAAGAAAGCCTGTTTTTAAAAGTCCCTTAGGTATTTTCCACAGTTTCAGAATTATCTGTGGGAAGCTCTGACTTACTTGTATAGAGTTTAATATATGTGTCCACCATTAAATCCAGGTCGTGTTTTATATCAAAATTTATGTTAAGCAAAGCCAAGTTACTCGACCTTTGGTCTGTCAAAGTGTTCCTCAAATATGCTTTAAGACGCTTTCGTCCATTTTCATATCGCTCATTCTCAACCTTCATCACAGGAAGAATACACAGGACCTTCAGCAATGCATACACATTAGGAAAAAACTTGATGTCAGGCAGGTGGAGGGCTTCATAGATGGTGGATGGAAGCTCTATATCTTTCCCCCTGTGTTTCCATTTGATTCTCCAACAATGAAGCTCGGCTGAGAGCGTATCAGGATTGGGTAAGTCACTTCTATACATGTCAGCATGGTGTTCCTCCGACGTATTGAATTTGAGTTGTCCCATGACTGAGGGTACCAGAGACAAGCATTTAAGAGCTTTGAGGTGCTGTTCTGAGAATATATCTTTAAGTTCCTGAATAATGTGCTCCACTGTTGGGACACTTAGGGTTTCTTTATAGTAACTCTCAGAGGTTAGCTGAGATTCCAAGTTACCCTGGTGAGCTCTGCGGAATTTCCCAGGGAGTTTCATTTGAATATCAAGTTTGGTTGCCAAATTTGTGGCTTCCTCAAACCAAAATTCATGATAAACTTCAATATTTTCCATCACTTCGTTGAGTGAATGCAGTACTGCAGTCAAGCTACCAGCTGCAAAGAACACATCAGAAGTTTGCCCCTGGAGATTTTTCCCAAAGGCTCTTGTAAAAGATAGGACATTTTTAAGAACAACAATAGTAACAATGAAATCAAAATCTGTTACTGCACTGCAGAGTACAAATGCTCGGCCAGCTATACAGTTATTCCATCTAACATTTGTGTCACTATTTATACCATCTAAACATAAAACAAGTGCTTGCAGGAGTTCCACTAAAATTTCAAAAGCATCATGCCTGCCTGTCCAGTGGGAATGGCAGATTTCCTTCAGTTCTTTACCCCTTTCTTTACTGTTCTGAAAAAGAACAGAAATTACGTTGTCAAGTTCTAAAAGCAGCTGTGGTGATCGATGGAAAAAAGAACAAACTTCCTCAATTGTTCCTAACGCAACAGATACTCCCATAACAGGTACTGATTTTGCCAACCACGTATTTAAGGCACAGGAAGAGCAGAGTGTGTAGATAGCCTGGGGATATTTCTCTAAAAGTCTAGAAGCAACAACTTTCATTTTGGAAGAAAATCCACTAGATACAATGTAAGCCTGGCCACGACAATACTCCATATTTAATCCCCACTTCTCAGTTATCATAGTGTGAAATTTCACAGCCAAAATTTCTGCATCAGCTTCATAAGGCAAGAAGCCTATAAATTCCTCTCTTAGGTTATGAGATTCATCAACAAACCTAACCAACACAGGTAGGTGCTCTTCCCCTGCTATGTCCACTACATCATCAGTGATAATGGAAAAGAAGTGTGAGTCTCTCACTTCCCTGAGAGTTTCTTCTCGAATACAGCTCTCACAGATCTCTAGCATCTGCCTCTGCTGTGTTTTCGAACAAAACAACGTGTTAACTGCTGTTGTCTCAAACCGCTTTCTCAGAACCTCTTCACCAGAATTTATCCTACACTCTAGCAGTGCCTGAAAGTTATCTGGAGTAAAGAGACCTTCTGGGATTTCATCAGCCTCATGTCCATCCAGAGGTATGTTTTGCTTTCCCATCAGAATCAATATTTCAAATAGAGATTTTAGGTATTCTTTGTTTTCCTTCTCTTCAAGGGTTAGAGGTAAAATGTCCTCATCTTGCCCTTCACCCTCTTCTTCACTGGGGTTCTGAGCATTGCTATTGTTGGTTTCTTTATGTTTTTGTTCCTGCTCAGAAGTTTCATCAACTGGAAAACAAAGAATTAATGTTACAAACAGGCTCAAGAAAAACCATACAAAACAAAAAATATTACACCTTTGGTTAAATATTTAAAATCCACAAACTCATTCATTCAATATTCATAGGGCATTTACTAGACTACAGACTAAGATAGAGATTAAAATAAGACACTAAGATAAGACACAATCTAGTGGGAGAGACAGTATAAACAGATATATTTTAATCCTAGATGTAAACGCTGTTATAAGATAGGAATAATTTTTTTTTTTTTTTTTTAAGAAGAAGAAGGGGGTCTCAATATGTTGCCCAGGCTGGTCTTAAACTCCTGGCTTCAAGTGATCCTCCCACTTCAGCTCCAAAGTACAAGGATTAAAGGTGTGAGATACCACATCCAGCCTAATTTTTAAAACACACTTAACAAGACATTCCACATATGTAATGAATGACAGTGCATGCCCTCAGAAAAACAAAGTGGGACAGAACTAATTACTAAACTACTGTGCTTAGTATTTTATATGCATCACATTACCCTCTCTTCAGGCAGGTGGTATCAACCCCACTTGACAAATGAGGACACTAAGTAAACTTCCCCAAGATCACAAATAGTTAGAAGAATGGAAGTAAAGTTGAAATCCAAGTGTGTCTTGCTCCAAGGTCCATGCTGATGCTGTTTTTATCAAACCATGATGCCACACATTTATATGGGAGATATGGGACAACTGTACAAACCAGTATAATATAAAAGAGATTAATGTAATTCTTAGGGCTAGTATTAGAATATCACACAGCCTAATCTCTTCATAGGGGATAGGAAAACTGAGGCCCTACAGGCTAAATGCCCTGTCCATAGTCATACAGGTCACTGGTGTCTGCAGGAAAATAATCCAAATCTGAGGAGTCACAGTTAAAACCTAGTTCTTAGAACATAAGACTATGGCCGGGTGCGGTGGCTCACGCCTGTAATCCCAGCACTTTGGGAGGTTGAGGTGGATGGATCATGAGGTCAGGAGTTTGAGACCAGCCTGGCCAAGATGGTGAAACCCTGTCTCTACTAAAAATACAAAAATCAGCTGGGCGTGGTAGCATGTGCCTGTAGTTCCCGCTACTCGGGAGGCTAAGGCAGAAGAATCGTCTGAACCCGGGAGGCAGAGGTTGTAGTGAGCCGAGATCGTGCCACTGCACTCCAGCCTGGGCAACAGAGTGAGATTCCATCTCAAAAAGAAAAAAGACTGTGGAGGGTGGCAGGGAGAAACAAAAATTCAGAAGTTGCATTTGATGACAAGGATAAATAAGAGGGACATGAACAAGGAGGGCTTTCAGTTGGTGAGAATTATTCCAGCAAAAGCACTAAGGTAGAAGGGGGAAGCAGGCTGTCCAAGCACAAAGGGAAATCTAGTCTGACTGGAGCCTGTGTGAGCCATACTTCAGAGCTTAATAAGGGTTCAGCAAAATGCAGGGAGCATCCTTCCCTCATCCCTCCTCAAATCAGATGACACTGCTATTCATCATACGTGACACAGCAGTGGTTCTATTCTAGGGAAGCTTCCCAAGCCAGAAAGCAAGAGGTTTTCCTGGACGCCTGCCTGTCTGGCTCTCTCCCTCTCTCCTCCATTGTTTCTCTACTTCCAATTAACTAGTACTAATTCCCTTGCTTTTATTTTTTTTCAAAAAGAAGTTCATTAAAGAGCAAAGAGTACAAAGTGAAAAGTCAAGTCCCTCTTCTTTTGGGCATCTTTCCTAGGTGTCATAGGTATACAAATTTCTTAAGTTCCCTGAATCTATTCTCTTTACTCTCTCTACCATTGCCTTAATTCAAGGCCTTTCAACTTTTATTTGGTCAGCTGACAGTCCAACTGGCCTCCCTGCCTCCAGTGTTACCTTTTGTAATCCAACAGAGTACTCTATGTACCATGGAAATCAGGTCCCTCTTATCACCTACTTACAAACCCCTAAGTGGTTTCCTATTGCTAACAGCCCACAAGTCTGCAAGTTCTGGCCTTTGGGGTCCTCTCCAGGCTCATTTTCTAACCATAATGGGTTATCACAAACTTTAACAACACTAAAATGAGTGTAGTTCCCCAAATCTACCACCCTGTTTCATGCACAGAACACCTTTCCCTCTCTTTGCCTAAGTCCATATCTCCTCATCTATGAAGAGGGAAATAACAGTACTTATCTCAAGGCTATTGTGAGAATAAAATGAATTAATACAAGTAAAGCACTTAGAACAATGACTTGGCATCAGTAAGCACTCAATAAAATGCTATGTTAATAACAACAGCAATAGGAGGAAGAAATAGAGGAGGAATAACTAATAACTGACAAGAAGAAAAACAGCTTCTAGCCCTCGTCCTTTGGTGACATAATTCGGGCATCAGCACCTACAGAAAGGCTGTTGTGACCACTACTGCCAGTGGCACTATGTGTTCCCACAGCATTTAGTCCTTAAACATTTACCAAGAATTCATTACGCACCACAACTGGGTGGACAGAAAAGAGATTCAGTGCATGCCTCTACTGTTGCCCTTCCTTCCCTACAATGGAGCACTGTGTGCCTGCCACCCCTCTACCACACTGAGAGAGAAGGCGTCACCTCTGTGAGGCCTGCATATAGCATAGTGTGTGGCATAGCACCACTCAATAAAGACAAACTAAAATTAGACTTTATTCTCACAATTTCAAAACACAGGACAAAGTTGAGCACACTCTTACATCCATTCTCAAGGTAGGTTTTTGACACAGAACATATTTATTTGTCCTTACCAGGTCAAGGCCTTTTTAAAAGGCATTCAGAAGTTGAGTCATTAACACTATCACTTACTTTTTTTCTGTTTCAGTGTCCTGATTTCGTCTTCACTCTAAATGTCAAGAAAAAAAAAAGAAAAAAAAAAAAAACAAAAAACACAAATCATCTTTAAAAAACTGACCTCTAGTCTATCATCTTAGACTCACAAATACAAATGCCTAGTCTGAGTCAATTTAATTCTTTTAAGAGCATAAATTCTTTATATAGAGAGTATACATTCTTCAAACAGACCGACAATGAGAAAACCAGAATAAGTTGTTAATGACTCCAAGGTTATAACAAAGTCCTAGGGAAAAAAGAATACATCATTTTACTTATTTTCTACCTAAATCACCGTAACTTTGGGTTATAAGTGTTTCCTGGCTAATGAAAGTCACAAAAATACACCATGGCACTTGGAGTTAAATTCAAGAGGACGCAAATCATCTTGCTTCCCCAATTTAACCCTGGAGATGTCCCGTAAGAAGGAGGTTGCTGAATCTCTGGACTCAACACAAAAGTGATGAGAAATCCCTGTGAAGGAGAAGGTGAAAGAGTACCAGCATGGAAGAGATACACAGAGCATACACAGAGCATAGTAGGCCAAGTGGTACCAATAGGGTTAGACAAAGGAAGAACTTTCTAGCTGCATCCTTTACTTTCCTTCCAACCCTCTACAATGCTTAAATCATAGTCCACTTTGTCGTTTTCCGTGGCAGAAAAGCAGCAATGCCAGTGACAGACAGCAGGATGCCTGTTGGGCAGCAATGGACATGGTGCTAATAACAAGAAACATCAGCAGGCCGGTCAACCTGGACATCCCCTCCTTATCCTATGGACTGCACGTTTATAAGGATGGCGGGTCAGGAAGAGTATGCCTGCTGTGAGATTACGTGAAGCGCTGTGAGATTATGTTAGGCTCTCTGAGGGACAGACTACAGGGAAATGATAGCTACAGGACAGCAAGTGATGGAGCTCCTCATCCTGATACATATTATACTTCATATCTATAGATTCAACCAACCATGCACTGAAAATGCTGGGGAAAACATGGATGGTTGTATCTATCATGAAAATGTGCAGACTTTTTTCTCATTATTCCCCTATATAACGCAGAATGACTATTTACATAGCATTTACAGTGTACTAGGTGTTACAAACAAATGTATTAAGCATCATAAATAATCTAGATATTACTTAAAAATGGATGGTTCTGCTGGGCACAGTGGCTCACGCCTGTAATCCTAGCATTTTGGGAGGCTGAGGCGGGAGGATCACCTGAGGTCAGGAGTTCGAGACCAGCCTGACCAACATGGAGAAACCTCGTCTCTACTAAAAATACAAAATGAGCCGGGCATGGTGGCGCATGCCTGTAATCCCAGCTACTCGAGAAGCTGAGGCAGGAGAATTGCTTGAACCCGGGAGGCGGAGGTTGTGAGAAGCTGAGATTGCACCCTTGCACTCCAGCCTGGGCAACAAGAGCAAAACTCTTGTCTCAAAAAAAAAAAAAAAGTTTGGTTGTGTCTATACTGAACACACAGACTTTTGTTCTTCTCATTATTCCCTAAACAATGTAATATAACAACTATTTAGATAGCACTACATTGTATTAGGTATTATAAATGATTTAAAGTACACAGGAGGATGTGTTTAAGTTATATGCAAATACGACACCACTTTATATAAGGGAATCAAACATCTGTGGGTTTTGCTCTCTGACGGAAGGTCCTGGAATCAGTCCTCCATGGACACCAAGAAGAAAGCTGATATGGAGGACTGTAATGTAGGTGTCAGTATTCATCTAAGAGAAGTCCCAGGAAAATAGAAATAAACAAATAGAGGGGAAAATGCATAACGAAAAATAAAAACTAAGGATTTCTCAGAATTTAAGATGTAAGTCCTCAGCTGTAAGATGACAAATTAAGGTACATGAGAAAAAAACTCACATCTAGATATAGATTAGCAAAATTTAAAATGTCAAATATAAAGAAAACTTTTAAAAAGCTTTGAGGGAGAAAAAGAAGATTACCTAAAAAGGAACAAGAATCAGGCTGGCACAGACTTCAATAGCAATAATGGATGCAAAAAAATCAGAAAGAATCAACATCACATAGACTATATGTATCCTCTATGTATCTCTTAATAACATTTAAAATTTAAAATATCAAATCATTTTTTAAAATAATTCCACATCTGGAAACTAAGAAAAACAATCCTGTGTTAACAAAATAGAGAAATTACAAAATACCTACAGCCAGATATGACAGCACTATCTGTCTAAAGTTGTGGGGTATAGCTAAAATGGACCTAAGAGACACATTTACAGCTTTGAATACACATAAATATGAGCTAAACATTCAAGAAGCTAGAAAAAGAGTCAAAAAGTAAATCAACCTAATCAAGGAAAACCAATAAGAGTTCACAAGTACAACAATCACTGACAAAACTACTGGTTCTTTGAAAAGATTATTAAAGTTTCATAAACTTACAACATTACAAACATTAACAAAACACAAGAAGAAAGAGAAAACCAATAAAGATATCAGAATGGCAATCAAAACTTTCCCTCACCCACCCCAAGCCCTCTAATGGTTTTACCAAGTTCTACCTTACTTTCAAGAGCAGTTAACATCTACCTATACAAATTTTTCTAGGAGAAAAAAAAAAAGATATCCAACTTATTTTATGATGCTAATAGAACCTTGATATTGTAATTGGATAATGACAGTACATGAAAAGAAAGTTACAGGCCAAGATTCACAAATGTAAAATCCTAAATAAAATACTGACCAATTGAATCCAATGGTATATAAAAGTAAACAGATATATTGCAATCAACTAGAATTCATTACAGAAATGCAGATGGTTCACAGAAAATCCGTTAGTACTCACTGCATTAAAGAATGAAAAAAATGAACTTTTCTATTAAATACATGCAATGAAAGCATGTGATAAGTCAAATACAAAAACGGAATATAGGTCAGGTGTGGTGGCTCACTACTGTAATGCCAGCATTTTGGGAGGCTGCGGTAGGAGGACTGCTTGAGCCCAGGAGTTTGAGACCAAAGTGGGCAACATGGCATGGTCGCATCTATAAAAAATAAAAAATACAAAAAAATAAGCCAGGCATGATGGCACACACCTATGGTCCCAGCTATTTGGGAGGCTGAGGTAAGAGGACTGCTTCAGCCCAGAAGGCAGAGGCTGCAGTGAACAGTGTCTGCCCCACTGCACTCTGGCCTGGGTGACAGAGTGAGACCCTGTCTTAAGAAAACAAACAAAAAACAAACAAGAAAACTCTGAATATGGGAGTAGAAGGGAATTTTCTTAACTTGATAAAAACTATCTAACAATACCAAGAGCAAACATTATACTTAATGGGGCAAGGCAAGTATGACATTACTAGAATTGTTCAATGTAGTACCAGGGATCTTGACTAAACAAGACAGGCAACAGAAAAAATTAAAATAGTAAGAACTGAAAGTGACAAATTTCTCCTTATTTACAGATGATACAATCAGTAACAGGAAAAACTCAGAAGACTTATTAGGATTAATTTAAAAAGAAGTTCTTCAAAAGTGCTGGAAACAATTTCAACCAGAATATATCATCTATACCAGTAAGAACTGTAATGTATTTAAGAAGTGATCTAAGGAAGAATGTATACATTGTCATTTAAAGAACTGTAACGAAAGCCCTAAAAATTTTTCATTTTCTGTACTCCTAAAAGTATTCTAATATTTTTTTCAAAAAACTAGTATTTAGTTTTGTCAATGATTGCTGTTACTTGATAGGTATTTTATGGGATTTTTTTTCTATTCATGGATGGAACTAGTTAATACTTTACAATAGTTTATACTGTAATAGTAAACTAGTAATATTCATTTACTAACATTAGTAATACTAAACTAGTAATAAACTAGTAATAAATTTACAATTGCTAATATTGTAAAGATGTCAATTCAAAGCAATTATAATGAAAATCCCAAAATAATTTCTAGGAGAACTTGACAAAAGGACTTTCAAATTCAAAAGCCCAGGCACGGTGGCTCACGTCCATAATCCCAGCACTTTGGGAGACCGAGGCGGGCAGATCACTTGAGGTCAAGAGTTCGAGACCAGCCTGGCTGACACGGTAAAACCGTGTCTCCACCAAAAACACAAAATTAGTCAGGCATAGTGGTGAGGGCCTGTAGTCTCAGTTACTCTGGAGGCTGAGGCAGGAAGAATTGCTGGAAACCGGGAGGTGGAGGTTGCAGTTAGCCAAGATTATGCCACTGCACTCCAGCCTGGGTGACAGAGTGAGACCCTGTCTAGGAAAAAAAAAAAAAATTCATATGGAGGAATAAAGGTCCACAAATAGTTAAGAAAAAGAAGAGTTAAACAATCACCTTATTTGAAAGTTAGATATATTACAAAGCCATGGTAATAAAACAGTACGGTATAGCTGCAAACAAATAATACAGTGAAATGGAACAGAACTCCCCAAAACAGCCTTATGTAAACTTGTTATATAACAGAGGTGGCATTTTACACCAGTAGAGGAAAGGAAGGATTAACAGACCATGTTGGGAAAACAGTTTCTCTACAAGGAGAAAAAGTTATTATAGATCCCTACTGTATGTCATACAAACTCCAAATGGATAAAATATCTAAATATGGTAAGCATAGAATAAGGAAAATTAGATAAATGCTACCTTTAAAAAGCACACAGTAGGTGAACTGATAGGACATACATTAAATACACTAGCATGGACACCAACTGGCAGGGGAAGGAATGGTAATGGTAATAGTGGGTGAAGAAGGAAAAATAATAAAGCAAAATAAGGGCCTTGCTAGTGGCAATGATGACAGAAAGCCATGGACTAAGGAGTTACTATACTTCCGTTCACCTAAGGTCAACAAAATACAGATAGGTGTCAATCCTCAGAACTGAAGGATATCTAAGGAATATAAGAATATGTGTAAATTATGCCATAAACAGAGATTTCGATGTTTTTTTTCTAAACTCTGTCCATATTTAATAGTGACAGAAGCCTTATCTTTAAAACATTCCATGTCTCCACTTTTACACTTTCCCTTTCTTTATTCCTTTGTGCTGAACTCTGGAAACACCTCAACTCTATTTTCCTTACTACAAAAGAAAAGGTAGCTTTCTCCTTCTTCCCCAGAAGGGAATGAGCTAGTGGCCTATAATTAATAGCACACTCTGGACCAATTCAACAGTATCAACTGGCTAAATTTGAGGGAGATTTTCCAATTTAAATACTAAAACTCATCATCTCACATCCAGGCTACTATTTACCATAACATTTATTTCCCATTACATTACTTCTGAAATAGAGAGTAACTTGGATTAATTTAACAGAAATGCATCCATATTTGATTTCATAGTATTATGGGGGAAGGTGGGAAAGCTGAAAGTACACAGACATACCAGTTCTTTTATTCGTTTTCTGTGTCTACTATGTGGGTTGTTCAAATGACTGGTAAGATCAAATATTGTTGGTATTGCATTATCTCGAAGAACTGTCCTATAAGGACTCTGAAAAAGAAAAATGTGTTAATTCAGATATGATCCTTATAAATATATTACATATCAATAAAATTCCATGTTAATGACCTCCACAATATTCCTTCAACTCCAGCTCTAAAGTATAGAGGCTTATAGAACTTGATGTCAGTTCAGGTCAGTCTACTATTTCCAACTGTACCTGCATTTGCCCTTCTGGCAATCTTATTATAAATTAAGAAACTGAATTGAAGGTAGGCATAAAACATAAAATGTGCTTGCATTTTGCGTATCTGTTTCTAATTCAGCATCCCAGCTACTTTATCTTCCTGTCCTTCCAAGAGCCCACAATCTACAGGAGGTACAAGTCTCCCAAAATAATCTGCACTCTTGTATGTTCCATAATAATGCATCCCTATTTTACCTAATGTTCCACTTTTGCTAATATTACTGAGAAGTATCAAGGTACAGTGAAAATATTGGACTGGGACCCAGGAGACCTAGGAACTAGTCCAAACTCTACCAGTGAATGACTCACTAAGACACCTTGGCTAAATTACTTTCCCTTTTTGGGCCCCAGTTTCTTCTTCTGAATAAAATTCTGGTATGGAACTATTTCAACATTTCCCAAAATGAAATTATTCACATACTTAACGATCATAATGCTTGCCATTTCAGTTATATTACCATCTGTATTTTTACACAATCGACTCACACTGTCTTAAGTAATAAAAACTGTAGGCAGAATGATCTGATGTTTTTATCTTACGTTTTTAAAAATTTTATGTTTTTAACACATACTACAAAACTTCTAAAATAAAAATTGATTCATGTGCCACATGAAACCAACTCTCACACCACAAGTGATACTGATATACATAATCACATTTTTGCAAATGATAATCTAGGTATTTCTATATTTCTTTCAAGTCCTAATGATCTTATGAAAGAATGATCATACTTTACCCTACTTCCTGTTAATTTCATCCAACTTGGCTAGAAGCTGGATATATACTTAGATGGTAACAGCCCTACTGCCAGCCCTGAGGAGGCTGGGTAAGAGACAAGAAGCTTATTAAGAGGGAGAGTAATAAATAACTGCTATTACACTCCTCTCAGACAGTCCAAAGAAATAGTGCCTTTAATTTCTTCCTCAATTTGCAATGATAAAGATAAAACATACTTCATTTAAACAAGCTTTCTTGGAAGCAGTGATTATTTCAAAATATCTAAGCATGTTCAAAGAACATGCCAAACAAAAATAACAACTTCTAAATTTGTTCACCCAAAGAAGGGAGGTCGGGAAGACATGAAGGGAAAACATGTATCTAAATGGAACACACTATCTTGGGTTGTACCCAAAGAGTTGTTAAACACATTTGGGATGAATTTCTATTCAGAGTCAATATTTTCTAGTTCAATTCCATGCCATAACAGAAAGCACAAAGATGATTCTCTGACTTCCTAGTAACCCTCAACTTCTAGTTCTGGGCTCGTGATCCTGAATCTACCAGGGAGGCTGAATGAGGAATTGGTTAGGGAAACAATCACTGAAGGGGGTACAAGCTATTATACTCAAAGCTCCCCCATCTTTCATACTGAGCAAATGTCCCCAAAATAAGCAAATACAAATACACAATCAACTTTCAATATCTTACCAATTATTAAATAAGGAGGGGAGGAAAAAAACATTTTAACAAATTTTTAAAAGTCAAATCAAATGATTTTCTATTTGCAAATAAAGCAAAGACATTATAGATCGGAAAACAGAATATGTGAAAGAAAAAAATGACATTTTATAAATATTTATTTTGGCCAAGAATGTTGGCTCACACCTGTAATTCCAACACTTTGGGAAGCCATAGCCTGGTAGACGGCTTGACCCCAGGAGTTCAAGACCAGCTTAGGTAACATGGCAAAACTCCATCTCTACAAAAAATACAAAAATTAGCCAGGTATGGTGGCACATGCCTGTAGTCCCAGCTACTTGGGAGGCTGAACGGGAAGGATTGCTTGAGCCTGGGAGGTCGAGGCTGTAGTGAGCCATGATTGCACCACTGCACCCCAGCTTAGGCAACAGAGCGAGACCCTGTCTCAAAAAATAATAATAAAAATAAGAAAAATATAAATATTTACAAGGACACATGCCAAAAAAGACAATATTCAATTACTGCTTATGATATCAAGTATCGCAGTATCAAGATTTAATTTTTAACTGCTGAATTAAGGTTTGAGCATGAAACAATAATCTTACTCTAGCATCAAAATAATAAAATATTTGGCTCAGGCCAAATTCAGTAGTCATGAATGTTTACTGATGAGATTTTTTTTTTTTTTTTGTCTGTTTGTTTAAAGACAGGGTCTCACCATCATGTTGCCCAGGCTGGCTCTGAACTCCTAGGCTCAAGTAATCCTTCAGCCTTAGACTCCTGAGTAGCTGGGACTACAGACACGTGCCACTGTGCCTTGCCACTGATGAGATCTTCAATGTCAAACTAATAAAGCCAAAACTCCTAAACATTTAGATATGGATATCAGAAAATCCAGGGGTTTTTGTTTGCTTGTTCGTTTTTGAAACACAGTCTCACTCTGTCACCAAGACTGAAGTACAGTGGCACAATCTTGGCTCACTGCAACCTCAGCCTCCTGGGTTCAAGCAATTCTTCTATTTCAGCCTCCTGAGCAGCTGGGATGACAGGCGTGCACCACCATGCCCAGCAAATTTTTCTTTTTTTTTTGTATTTTTAGTAGAGAAGGGGTTTCCCCCTGTTGGCCAGACTGGTCTCGAACTCCTGACCTAAAATGATCCGCCCACCTCAGCCTCCCAAAGTGCTGGGATTACAGGCGTGAGCTACCATACCCAGCCCAGAAATCCAGTTTTTAATAACATCTCCTAGATGTATAGAAAGAACATTTTCTCACATTCGGATTCATTTATTCAGGATTGAAGAATCATTTAGAAATTAAAAAAGCAAACCTGGCTCATCTTTCTGTTCCATTCTCTAAAGAATGTAAGAATGAACTATGCTTTAAATTTCTCACAATCTGGTTAGAATTATCTAATTAAGAGACCATATTTATTACTAAAATAAAAATGCAAAAATGCATATGGCAAATGTATTTAAAATAATTTGGGATATTTTTACTTAATGTCAAGAACATAAAAGTAGTTTGCCTTTTAAACATATGAAACCTTTTATTTCGGTTGATCATTATTACCCTCTTAACAAATTAAGGCAAAAATATTCCTCAAATATTTGTGATTAAACTGTTGAACCGGAATTGGCTCACCTCCCAATGACTTCACAAGTATCTGCTTCAATTAATTTTGAGAAATAAAATAACCCAATCATTCTTTAGTTTTCTGATGCCTCTGCAAAATGTATCTGAAAAAAATATCAAAATAAATTGCTGCATAACAACATATAGTGTACCTTCGAATCAAGTTTATGTCTATCCCAATATCTGAGGTGTTACATTAGTTACACTGAAACAATTCTGCTTCATTTCAATCAAATTTGCCTTATTTGTGCCTTTTATAAATCACAGCGAGAGAATCACAGAGGGTTAAAAATCTTAGAACTCAGGAATTACCTGGTCTAATCTCCTTATTAGGAACTGGGGCCCAGAGAGGGGAAGTGACTTGGCCAAGCTCACACAATTAACTGGTCTTGATATGAAATTACATACTATTGATGGAAATGGTTTTCCACATTACCTGGATAATTTGTTTACTATTACATCTAGCACATAAAAATTAAGAGTTGGTTCTAATAGTACATACAAAAACATGAAAACAAGAGCTCCATTCCAAGATGAAAATTTTACTCATAAAAAAGCTCTAAACAGCTCCAAATAAAAACACCAACTTTACCTTAAATATATACTTTTATAATCATCTAAAATTTTTCTGAAAACTAAATAATATTTAAAAGTAGTTACCTCGGCCGGGTGTGGTGGCTCATACATGTAATCCCAGCACTTTGGGAGGCCGAGGTGGGCGGGTCACTTGAGGTCAGGAGTTTGAGACTAGCCTGGCCAACATGGTGAAACCCCATCTCTACTAAAAATACAAAAATTAGCTGGGTGTGGTGGCACGTGCCTGTAATCCCAGCTACTTGAGAGGCTGAGGAGAGAAAATCGCTTGAGCCCAGGAGGTGGGGGAGGTGGCAGAGGTTGCAGTGAGCTGAGATAGCACCACTGCACTCCAGCCTGGGTGACAAAGCGAGACTGTCTTAAAAAAAAAAAAAAAAAAAAAAAAAAAAAAAAGGAGTTACCTCGGGTGGATAGAAATGGGGCATCAGAAACAGAGGAGTTTTTCTTTCTTTTTTTCTTTTTTCATCATTTTGGGTTTTTTTCCAGACAAGCTCTCATTCTGTTACCCAGAGTGGAGTGTAGCGGCATGAACACAACTCACTGCAGCCCTGACTTCCTAAGCTCAAGGATCCTCCCATCTCAGCTTCCCAAGTAGCTGGGACTACAGGCATACGTCACCACACCTGGCTAGTTTTTTTGGTATTTTCTGTAGATATGGAGTCTGGCCATGTTGCCCAGGCTGGTCTCAAAACTCTTGAGCTCAAGTGGTCTTCCTGCCTCGGCCTCCCAAAGTGCTGGGATTATAGGTGACTGGCAAAATCAGATTTTAAGAACAAAACAGATACTATTCAGCTCCAAATCTGTCTTCATCTTAAAGTGGCAGGATATAGGAATACTTTCCAACATTGGCAAATACTTACATTTCCAACCAGACAGAGTGAGAGAGAAATCAAGACAAACAGAGAGACACCAAGCTCTTCTATTACTCACAGTTCTACAGATCATAGAGGTCTCAAAATGTTTGGCACATAATCGATAATGTTTATTTAGCTGATCAGGTGTTTTATCTTCTAAGTCTGCTCTCCTACAGTTCTCCACCCACTTCTGGCATCTATAAATAAAACCAAAACACAATTATGAAAATGAGCTCAGCATTTAAATTTCAGCCTGCAGTTTTAAGGCAAACATCTATTAATAACAACGGATTCCTGCTCCCCTCCCTGAGAACATAATTTGGAGAATTTTATTAATAACAAAATAACAGTTGGAAAAAACCTTAGAAATCATTTAGTAACAACACTTCAATTATAGACAAGGTTAAGAAGTAACTTGCTTGGAGGCAAGTACAAAATCAGCAGCAGAATTAGAACTGAAACCGGCATCTTCCAACTCCAGACATCAGAGAAGATCCAACCATCAGTAGAACAAGCAGAAAGCTGCACAGCCACAAGGCTAACAGCCTAACATTCCCTTCAGGATTTCAACTTCAACAAGCAAACGAAACAACACTGTCACTGTTGAAAATCAGTAATCAGATGTTCTTTAAATAACTAGTTTCTAACAGAAGCATAAAGGTTGTATTCGTTTATCTTCCTATGAACACAAATTATTATCTATAGTAATATGTGTTGACTAGATTGCAAGCTCCATGAATGCAGGGACTGTGTCTACACAATCCAGTACACAAAAAGTACTGAAGACAGGGAACAAGACAAAGTCCATGCCCTCTCAGTGCTTAAATATTTTCAGAAAAACTAATAATAAGCACTTATTATGAGCCAGACACTGTTCTAAGTCCTTTCCAAAGATGGGTACTATTATTATCTCCCTTGTGCAGATGAAGAAACCAAGGCACAGAAATATTAAGTAACCTGCTAAAGTCACAACCGGATCTTTCCTCGAATTTCTTTTTTTTTTTTTTGAGACAGAGTTTTGCTCTTGTTGCCCAGGCTGCAGTGCAATGCCATGATCTCGGCTCACTGCAACCTCTGCCTCCGGGGTTCAAGCGATTCTCCTGCCTTAGCCTCCCATGTAGCTTGCATCACAGGTGTGCGTTACCACACCTGGCTAATCTTGTATTTTTAGGAGAGATGGGGTTTCTCCATGTTGGTCAGGCTGGTCTCGAACTCCCGACCTCAGGTGATCCACCCACCTCGGCCTCCCAAAGTGCTGGGATTACAGATGTGAGCCACCGTGCCCGGCCCATCCCTCAAATTTCTAAGAATAAAAGTCCTGCCGTGGATAAACAGTGTCACAAATTATTTTTTTGAGATGGTGTCTCACTCTGTCGCCCAGGGTGGAGTGTAGTGGCATGATCACAGCTCAATGCAACCTCTGCCTCCCAGGTTCAAGTGATTCTCCTGCCTCAGCTCCCCGAGGAGCTGAGATTATAGGTGTGCAACACCACACCCAACTAATTTTTGTATTTATAGTAGAGATAGGGTTTCACCATGTTGGCCAACCTGGTCTCGAACTCCGGATCTCAGGTGATCCGCCCGCCTTGGCCTCCCAAAGTGCTGGGATTACAGTCGTGAGCCACCACGCCCGGCCCAACATATTCCTTTATAATTACATCACAATATATATATTTTTAATGTTTTAACACTATTGTCCACCTTTCCCCAACACACCTGCCCCTGACACTTAATTCTATTCTAAAAATGTAAAATCATGGTAAAATGCTATGATTTTAAAAAAACTACAGCTAAATTGTACAGCATTTCATTTGACCAACAAGTATTACACTGCTCACAGTAATGATGCCTAAGATGTTCACAATTTCATCACACTTGTACACAGTTGTACATTATGACTATAAACATTTCATGTTTCAAAATCCAAATATTAAGTATAAAAACTATTTCACTATAAAATAATCTGCCATACTGCTACAGTTGTTTGTTTTTTAAATTCTTAAATCTCTGGAGACCTTCCACACAGAGCAATACTGTACATATTACCTCTGAACTAAGTTGAAGCAGCTTTCTGATATCAACAGCAACTCTTATTCAGACAATCAAGAACAGAATGGGCATCAGGCAGACAGCCTAATTAAATACACCTGTCTCTCTATATGAACTACTTAAGAATAAATCTAGTGAAAGATGCGCAAGACCTCTAATAATCTTTTTAAAGCAAACTTAAATAAATACATAAGTTTATGAACTGGCACACTAAATTATAAAGATGTCAATTTTCCCCAAACCCATTTACTAATTCAATATAATCACAAGCCCAATAAGTTTGTGAGAGAGAGCAAGAGAAAGAAATGACTAATTATTCTAAAACTTTTTATACACAAATTTAAAGAACCCAGGATAACCAAGACAATCTTGAGAGAGAGGGGAAAAAAAGGAGGTTGAAAGAATTACACTACCAGATATTAAGACTTACTGTAAAGTTTATTACTTCCTGGCAGAAGGACAGAACAATGAAACAAAACAGGGCACTACAGATACTTAAAGGTAGCTTTGAACAGCGGCAAATACGGAGTTTTCTTTTTCAATAAATAGGGTTGAGTTAGTTGAATATCCACATTAAAAAAACAAATCTTAACTCCCATTTGTACACCATACACGAAAATAAATTCCAAGTGATTGTAGATCAAATATGAAAGGTAAAACAATAAAACCACTAAAAGGTAACACAGGAGATTATCTTCATGACCTTGGAATAAAGATCTCTTAAGGCAACAGAGAGCACAAACACTAGAGGAAAAGATTTATAAATTAGGTTACTTTAAAGTTAGTAACTTTTCTTCATTAAAAGAAGCCATTTAAGAGTGAAATGGTAGACCACAAAATGTCAGATATTTGCAATACATATATCTAACAACGGACTCGCATTCAAAATATATATGAAGAACTACAAATAAATAACCCAACATAAAAACTGGCAAAGGGTCTTGAACAGGCACTTTATAATAAAAAGGTAATAAAAATGGCAATACATAGATGAAAAAAATGCTCAATCTCATTTGCCATCAGGGAAATGCTAATTAAAACCATAACAGGCCAGGCGCAGTGGCTCAAGTCTGTAATCCCAGCACTTTGGGAGGCCGAGACAGGCGGATCACGAGGTCAGGAGATCGAGACCATCTTGGTTAACACGGTGAAACCCCATCTCTACTAAAAAATACAAAAAACTAGCCGGGCAAGGTGGCTGGTGCCTGTAGTCCCAGCTACTTGGGAGGCTGAGGCAGGAGAATGGCATAAACCTGGGAGGCAGAGCTTGCAGTGAGCTGAGATCCCGCCACTGCACTCCAGCCTGGGCGACAGAGCGAGACTCCGTCTCAAAAAAAAAAAAAAAAAAAAAAAAACCATGACAAATTACTACATACCCACAAGAATGACTGCAATGTAAAAGAGGTAATACCAAATATCGGGGAGAAGGTAAAATAACTTTGCCCATCAACAGTAGAATGGATAAATTGTGGTATAGTCATTCAATGGAATACTACTTGGCTATGAAATGAACAAACTATCTACAATCTCACAAATGTAATGTTAAGCAGAAGCAGCCAGGAGTACTTACTACAGGATTCCTTTGATATGAAATTCAAGAATAGGCAAAACTCATTTATAGTGATTGTTCAGAAAAAGAGTTAACACAGCAGACCTGAGGCTGCTGTCCTTAGAAAGGCCTGTTTGTTAAGGACCTTGGGCTGGTATCCGGGAACTCGGTTGGTAAACGGAAATAAAACTTTCCCTAACTGATAATGCAGCTCAATGTGCCTAGACTGTTTGTGCAAACAACATGATTTATGCTGAACACCTGTCATCCCTTCTAGGAATCTGGAATTTTATTATATGCCAGGCAGAGGCTGCCTATGTGATCAGGCCCCAGTGAAAACCTTGGACACTAGGTCTCTAACGGTCTTCTCTCCACAGAAACACGGCACATGTGTTGCTACATTTCCACCACTGGGGAAAAATGGACTTTGGGTGACCCCTCATGGGAAGGAGAGAGCATAGGAAAGCCTATACATGAATTCCTTCAGACTGTGCCTGTGTCTTTTTCCCTTATGATCCAGATGTGTATCCTTACTACAATGCTGCAATAAATCTTCACTGTGAGTACAACCATATACTGAGTCCTGTAAGACCTTCTAGTGAATCTCTGAATATGGGGTGGTCTGGCCCTGCCTCAACACAGTGATGGAATAGTAGACACATTTGGGGAGGGTAACAACTGGTAGTGGGCACAAAAGAGGCTACTGAGGTGCTGTTTATGTTCTATATCTCAAACAACAATAAAGCTTCCATTCATTCTCCCTCTTTCCCCCAAAACCTAATAATTCAAGGTATGTGAAGTCACAGTGGCTACCACTGGGGAGAATGGGATAATGGCTGGGAGGACCTTGGAGCAGAGAAGTTTGGGATGCTAGTAATACTGTATTTTTTTTAAATTCTGGTGAAATTTTCATGGCTATGTTACTCTAAAAATCCAACATGATGTACAGTTACCATCTGTGATCTTCTGTGCATATGTTTTTTGGGTTTTTTTTTTCTTTTGAGAGAGAGAGAGAGAGAGAAAGAGAGAGAGAAGCTCACTCCGTTGCCCAGGCTGGAATACAATGGTGCAATCTCGGCTCACTACAGCCTCCACCTCCTGGGTTCAAGCGATTCTCCCACCTCAGTCTCCCAAGTAGCTGGGACTACAGGCATGCACCACCACGCCCAGCTAATTTTTTGTATTATTTGTAGAGATGGGGTTTCACCATGTTGCCCAGGCTAGGCTCAAACTCCTGGGTGAAGTGATCGTCCTGCCTCGGCCTCCCAAAGTGCTAGAATTACAGGCATGAGTCACCGCACGTAGCTCTTCTGTGTATACGTTTTTACACGAATAATATTATAAAAATTATATATGACCAGGAGGCTGAGGCAGAAGAATCGCTCGAACCCGAGAAGCGGAGGTTGCAGTAAGCCAAGATCGCGCCACTGCACTCCAGCCTGGCAAGAGAGCGAGAGTCCGTCTAAAAAAAAAAAAATATATATATATATATATATAAAACCACAATAAGTCTTTTCACATATGTGTATTATGAACATGTATATATATTTATATACATATATACCCACTTATATAATTGTCTCAAATTTTTACCAATGCCTCCCCTTTCCCAGCTCTCCCTGTCACTGTTCTGTTCCCTATACTCCAGATTCTGTAGACTTTCCCTTAGCACAGTGGAATGACTCCCCAAATCCATTTGCTTCTCTCCATTAATAACACCCTGGTTCAAGCTACCACAATTTTTTACCTGGTCTACTAGTATCTCTTCCAAACTGGTCATCTGCCCTTCTCTAACCCCTTCTCCATGATGCAGAGTATTTTTTAAAGCCAATTTGAGAATGTCTCTTCCGTGCTTAAGCTTTTAGTGGCTTCTCAATACTCTCAGGATAAACAGTTGTGTTCACTTCTATCCTGGGGCTTTCCCAGTGCTGTTTACTCAGCCTACTACATTCTTCTTGCTGCTTTTTATACACTTCCTATGCACAGTTAACTATGACTCAGCCTTCAGATCTTAGCTCAAATGTCATTTCTTGAGGGAAACTTTTCCTGACTCCCAAGTGTACACGTATGTGGGTATATGTGTATGAAAACGTATGCACCCAGAAAATTCTAGGTATTTAAGACTTTCCACCTCTCCATATATAATATCTGAATTCCCTACATTTATCTTACTATATTATTCCCACAGTGTAAACATGCCCTAATGTCTCCCATCTTTAAAACTCTCTTAACCCTGACCCTCTTTATAGCAAAACTTGTTAAAGCATCCATTTGGACTGCATCCAATTATCTTGCTGTACTGTCTCCTAAATCAATGCCAAGGAGGCTCATGCTCTATCCCTTTTCCACTGAAACTGCTCAAGACAATTACTAATGACCCCATTCTGCCAAATCTAATGGTCACTTTTCTGTACAGATTTTATTTCACTTTTAACTTTTCTTTTTTTTTTTAGGTGGTCTTGCTCTTGTTGCTCAGGCTGGAGTGCAGTGGCATAATCTCGGCTCACTGCAACCTCTGCCTCCTGGGTTAAAGCTATTCTCTTGCGTCAGCCTCCTGAGAAGCTGGGATTACAGGCACCCGCCACCATGCCCGGCTAATTTTTGTACTTTTAGTAGAGTCAGGGTTTCACCATGTTGGCCAGGCTGGTCTTGAACCCCTGACCTCAGGTGATCCACCCGCTTCAGCCTCCCAAAGTGTTGGGATTATAGGCGTGAGCCACCGTGCCCGGCCTATCTTTTATTTCATTTTTAAAGTAATGAGAGAAGGTGTCATTATGTTGCCCAGGTGGGTCTCAAACTCCCAGGCTCAAGCCATCTTCCCACCTCAACCTCCCAAAGCGCTGGGATTGCAGGTGTGAGCCACTGCACGCAGCCACTTTCTGTACACACCTTAAACACGTTCAGCACTAGTCAACCATCACTGACCACTTCTTTGTTTTGTTTTTAATGTTTTTCCCTCAATGGTTTCCTACTAATGCAGCACTTCTCAAAGTGTATTCCAAGGAATCCTGGTCAAAGAATTGTTCCTTTTAAAAAAAAAAAAAAAAGAGGGCCTCAATCTGTCACCCAGGCTGTAGCACACCGGTGCAATCATAGCTCATTGTAAGTTCAAACTCCTAGGTTTAAGTCATCCTCTTGCCTCGGCCTCTCAAAGTGCTGGGATTACAGGCATGAGTGACCATGCCCAGTCAGAACTGTTCCATTAAAAAAAAAAAAGGACTGGGCATGGTGGCTCATAGTACCAGCACTTTGAGAGGTCAAGGCAAGCAGATCACTTGAGCCTAGGAGTTCAAGACCAGCCTGGACAATATAGGGAGACCTTGTTTCTACAAAAAATTAAAAAATTAGTCAAGTGTGGTGGCGTGCACCTATGGTCCCCAGCTACTTGGGAGGCCCAGACGGGAGGACTGTTTGAGCCTGGGAGATGGAGACTGCAGTGAGCAATGATTATGCCCCTGCACTCCAGCCTGGGCCACAGAGTAAGAATCTGTCTCCAAAAAAAAAACAAAACAAAACAAACAAAACAAACAAACAAACAAAAAACAAGGTTCCATGGTCAAATAAGTTTGGATAATACATATTTTATCCCATCCTACTCTTAAGGTTTTAGTCATTCCTATAGGGCCTTTAAAAAAGTTAGCTAACCTCTCTGTACCTACTTTGGTCATCTGTAAAGCAAGGACTACCTCAAAATTTACTGCAAAGGTAACATGAAATAATGTATATATAACAGAGAAATATATAACAGAGCAGTGTCTGTCACAAAGAATACAGTATATAAATACTGTTCCAGCCTGGGCAACATGGCAAAATCCTGTTTCTACAAAAAATACAAAAATTAGCCAAGCATGGTGGTATGTACCTGCAGTCCCAGCTACTTGGGAGCATAAGGCAGGAGAATTGCTTGAGCGCAGGAGGCAGAGGTTGCAATGAGTGGAGATCGTGTCATTGCACTTTAGCCTGGGTGACAGTGAGACACTGTCTCAAAAAAAAAAAAAAAAGGAAAAAAAAAGAAGTACTATTATTACAACTCAGAGCATTGCTTGAAAGATTAAATGAGTTGATATGAAAGTACTTCAGGCTGGGCATGGTGTCTCACACCTGTTATCCTACCACTTTGGAAGGCTGAACAAGGGGGGACTGCTTCAGTTCAGGAGTCCAAGACCAGCCTGGGCAACGTGGTGAGACCCTGTCTCTACAAAAAATTTAAAAACAAAATTAGCCGGGGGTTGTGACGGGCACCTATAGTCCCAGGTACTTGGGTGGCTGAGGCTGGAAGATCACTTGAGCCCAGGAAGTTAGGGCTGCAGTGAGCCATGAGCCATGCTCCTGCCACTGCACTCCAGCCTGAGTGACAGAGCAAGAACCCTCAAAAAAAAAAGTTTGAAATTTGCTGCTCACATTTTAGAGCAGCAATTCTCAAACTTCATAGTCCCCAGATTCCTCTGCACTATTACATTATTGAGGACTCCAAAGACCTTTTGTTTATGTGGATTTTACCTAACAACATTTATCAGAGAAATTTTTAAAATATTCATTAATTCATTAAAATACCAACCTTATAATATGTTAACATAAATAACGTTTTAATAAAAAATTACGTTTTCCAAAACAAAAACATCTAGTGAGAAACATTACACTGCTTCATTTTTGCAAATCTCTTCTGTCCAGCTTAACAGAACACAACTAGATTTTCACATCTGCTTCTGTATTTAATCTATTGCTATATGTTGTTTTGGTTGAAATATATGAAGAAAATCTAGCCTCATAATGATATGCAGTTAAAAAGGTTATTACAATACTCCTCTTTTTTCCATATAATTGTGAATTCTCCACAAGTGGTAGTTTCTTCAAGATTAGTTGAAATGTGAAATCTGAGACCAGACCAATGAACTTTTTCATGCCCTAGTACATAAAAAATCCCATAGTCTATCTTGCACTTCAAATAGATCTTTTATCCACGTATGTCTCTGTAAAACCATAAATTGGTCATTTGGAAAATATTAGTTCAGTGAGTTATACATACCATATAAATGTTAACGCAATTAATTATACAATATGTAGAAAAAACCCACATCAGTATCATCAGTGATCTCACCAGAAAAGTCTTCAAGTATTAGAGAGCTGCCAAGCTCACAGTGGCAATAAATTTTCCAAAATTCTAATTTTCTTTTTTTTTTTTTGAGACGGAGTCTCGCTCTGTCGCCCAGGCTGGAGTGCAGTGGCCGGATCTCAGCTCACTGCAAGCTCCACCTCCCGGGTTCATGCCATTCTCCTGCCTCAGCCTCCCGAGTAGCTGGGACTACAGGCGTCCGCCACATCGCCCGGCTAGTTTTTTGTATTTTTTAGTAGAGACGGGGTTTCACCGTGTTAGCCAGGATAGTCTCGATCTCCTGACCTCGTGATCCACCCGTCTCGGCCTCCCAAAGTGCTGGGATTACAGGCTTGAGCCACCGCGCCCGGCCCCAAAATTCTAATTTTCAACTTGAATGCTCAAATTATCAGTTGTTCTCCTTGAAGTGGCAGGCTTGTTTATTTCTGAGAAAATGTCTATCAAACACCCAGATCTGAAAAATCATATTTAGAAAATTCTAGAAGACACAATACACAATTTATCAAAATAATGATGCCATCATGTTATGTAGCACTCCAAATATTCCACTGTCCACTCCTGAAAGACCGAATATGAAAAATGGAAATAATATCAGTGTTATTATGAAAATAGTTTTGACATTGTGGACTCCCTGAAAGGGTCTTGGGGGCTGCTACGGTCTGAATGTCTGCGTCCCCTCAAAATTCATATTGAAACAATCCCCAGTGCAGTGGTGTTGGGAGGTGGCGCATCTGGGAGGTGACTTAGGTCATGAAGTGGAAGCCTTATTTGCCCCTTCCGCCATGTGAGAACACAACAAGAAGGTACCATCTAAGAAGTCGAGAGCGAGCCCTCACCAGATGCCAAATCTGCTGGTGACTTCATCTTGGACTTCCCAGCTTCCAGAACTATAAGAAACAAATTTCTGTTGTTTAAAAATCACCCAGTCTAAGGTATTTTGCTATAGCAGCGTAAATAGGCACCCTCCTGAGTCCCCAGAAAACCACTGATTTTACATTTCACAAAGTAGAGTACATCAACTCTCAATCAGCCTTGATTAAACTGCCAGAAGAACCTTGGAAGCCCTCACCCATCTTGGGTGAGTTAGTACTAGCTGCCTGAAGAGGCAGAAGAGAGCTTCAACACCCAACTCACTCTAATCAAAGCAATTCATTAGCTCTACCTGCACCTTCTCCTGGTTTAGGAAAAGCTCCACTGTGAGCTGCCTCCAAGTGGCAAGCCTTGGCATTAGGCAAGCTACCCTGCTGGAGCAATCAAGATTTAGGCAGTTGTTTTTTGTTTGTTTGTTTGTTTTTACTTAAACCCTGTCACTGACCTAAGCTGGGTTGATTATATTATTTCACTTTTTAAAAAAAGAAGCATATTAATGCCACTTTTTCTAAAACAGTAAGAACTATTATGGTATGTAAATTCCACACCATACACTTTATTAATTACACTCTTGAAGTTTAAATTATTTCTAAATAGCTTTTTCTAAAAGCATGCATGGGATTTATAACTGATGACTGAGAAATGTACTGTTTTAATAGCATTAAATATATTCATCTTTATTGTTAGTTAACAATGTTAATATTTGAAGACTAGATTGGCAGTGTCACCTTTTATCAACCTTCCCTACAACCTGTTTACGGAAGAAAAGGTGTGGGTGGGGTTTAGAACTAATAACCCTAAAAACACTGTTATTAATTCAGTAACACCTCTGGAAACTACTTCTTTGTTATAAATAACTCTGGGCACAGTGAAAAGGAAACTATCAAATACAGTAGAACTTGAAATCATGTAGTACAAGGAGGTCTCATTTGGATAAAAAGACCTTGAACATATTATGTTAAGCCAGACATAAAAGGAGAAATATTGTATGATTCCACCTATAGGAGGAACCTAGAACAGTCAAATTTATAAAGACTGAAAGTGGATTTGAGGTTACCAAAGGCTGGAAGGGCAGGGGAATGGGAGGTTATTGCCTGATGGTTACAGTTTTTGTTTGGGATAAAGAAAAAGTTTTGGAAATAGTGGAGAAGACTGCACAACACTGTGAATGTAATTAATGCCACTGAATTGCACATTTAAAGATTAAAATAGCAAATTTTGTTGCATGTATTTTACCAAAATTTTAAAAATTAATGTACATACCCCAAGTCGTACACTTTACATGGGTGAACTATATGTGAATTGTATCTCAATAAACATCTTTTTAAAAAGAAATTCATGATTTGGTCTTGAAGCATTCAAAGGAGTCTAACACTGAAAAGGGCACAGACTTAGCGTGATCCTGGGGACAAAACCAGGACCTCCAAGGCCTCAATTACAGGAGGCAGATGTCCACTCAATACAGGGAAGAAACAACAGCCAAAGTTGTCCAGGATCATCAGGTGTCTTCTCACAAAGGGGAGGACTGTCATTAGAGGTGTTTTAGCCAGGGCAGAGATGCCCATCTGTCAGGAACGCACAGGGCCTATAAAGGTCCATAAACACCTTTGTCTTCGAATGCTAAATTGTGTCTATGTTTGTTTTTGTTTTTTCAGGTAAGAGTCCTTATGTTAGATTCTCAAAAGGATAATAACCCTAAAAATGACTAAAAGTCACTATTATTGAGAAAATTCCAGTATTTCAAGTGAGATTTCACTAGATCTAAAAACTTCTTTCAAATCTGAAACTGTAACCCCCTATAGACCATATTCCCCTTAAGGAGTGTAGTAAAAACAGGATTCACAACATATTAACACAAATTACCTGTGGTCCCGAACTGACTAGGGGTGCCCTCATTATGGAAGTGAAATAAATCTGTAAGAATGTCTTTGGACTAAAATTTGGGAAAAAGGAAGATAATGCATAATGGGGCAAGGCCAAGTAAGACTAAGATGCTCCTCTCCTCTGTTCCCATGGAACCCAACGGCTACTCCTCAATCTACTGAGCGAGTTCTTTCCCATGTCTCAGAACTTAAAACACTGGGAATGCCCCACAACTCAATCCTCAGATCCACTCTTTGCTCACTCCTTAGATAACCTTAACCCGTAACATGGCTTTAAATACCCTCTATCAACTGAGAACACCCATATTTACAATTTCCAGTCTGAAAGTCTCTGAATTTCAGACTTGTATATCCTACTCTCTCTTCAAGACATCTATTTTCTTTGAGGTGAAATTCTTATAACATAAAATTAACCATTTTAAAGTAAAAAACTGAATGGCAATTAATACATTCATCATGTTCTGCAACCATTACCACTACCTAATTCTAAAACATTTTCATCACCTCAAAAGGAAACCCTGTATGTCTAGTATCCAGAATATATAAAATACTCTTACAATTCAGCAACAAAAAGACAACTCAAATTTAAAATAGGCAAAGGACTTCTTTCTTTACATAAAAGATACGAATGGCTAAAAAGCACATGAAAAGATGCCGAACATCGCTCGTTAATAGAGAAGTTCAAATCAAAACCATACCCTTTCTCCCAGCCCCAGGCAACCACTGATACACTTTCTGTCTCTCTGGATTTACTTATTCTGGATATTTCATATAATAGAATCATACAACATATAAGCTTTTGTATCTGGCTTCTTTCACTTAGCATAATGTTTCTGAGGTTCACCCATACCGTAGCATGTACTGGCACTTCATTCCTTTTCATGGCTAATATTTCATTGTATTGATATACATTTTGTTTATCCATTCATGCACTGATAAACATGGCTTGTTTCTACCTTTTGACTATTGCGAATAGTGCTGCTATGAATGTGTGTACATTTGGTTTTTTTGAATACCAGTTTGCAATTCTTTTGGATATACGCCTAGGAATGGAATTGCTGGGACACACGGTAATTCTACGTCTAACTGCCACTTGTGGTTTTGATTTGAACTTCTCTAATAATGAGTGATGTTCAGCATCTTTTCATGTGCTTTTTGGCCATTTGTATCTTTTGTTTAAAGAAAGAAGTCCTTTGCTTATTTTAAAATTGGGTTGTCTTTTTGTTGCTGAATTGAAAGAGTTCATTATATATTCTGGATACTAGACCCCAAATGTATAATTTGCAAGTACCTTCTTCCATTCTTTTCACTTTCTTGGTAACGTGCTTTGATACACAAAAGTTTAAATTTGATGAAGTCCAATTAGTCTATTTTTCTTTTTACTGCATGTATTTTGGTGTCATATCTAAGAATGTGGCGCCAACCAGGCATGGTGGCTCATGCCTGTAATCCCAGCACTTTGGGAGGCCAAGGTGGGCGGATCACCTGAGGTCAGGGGTTCGAGACCAGCCTGGCCAACATGGCGAAACCCCGTCTCTACTAAAAAAAATTTAAAAATTAGCCAGGCATGGTGATGGGCGCCTGTAATTCCAGCTACTTGGGAGGCTGAGTGAGTAGAATTGCTTGAACCCCGCTGGCGGAGGTTGCAGTGAGCTGAGACCGTGCCACTGCACTCCAGCCTGGGCAACAGAGTAAGACTCTGTCTCAAAAAAAACAAAAAACAAAAAACAAACAAGAATGTACTGCCAAATCTAAAGTCATGAAGATTTAGCTGTATTTTTTTCTAAAAGTTTAATGATACAGCTCTTATATTCAGGCCTTTGATCTAAATAAAAGTATAGGCCACTTGGAGTTCATTTCTGTATATGGTATGAAGAAAGACATCTATTCTTTTTTTCTTGAGACGGATCTTGCTCTGTCACCCAGACTGGAGCGCAGTGGCACGATCTCGGCTCGCTGCAACCTCTGCCTCCCGGGTTCAAGCAATTCTCATGTCTTAGCCTCCTGAGTAGCTAGCTGGACAGGCATGTATCACCATGCTTAGCAAATTTTTGTATTTTTTAATAGAGACAGGATTTCGCTATGTTGGCCATGCTGGTCTTGAACTCCTGACCTCAAGTGATCCGCCTGCTTCGGCCTCCCAAAGTGCTGGGATTACAGGTGTGAGCCACCGTGCCCGGCCTAGACATCTATTCTTGAATGTCTATCAGGCCTCTCAAACCCAAACTTTTAGTATTCCCCTACCAAACCTGCTCTTCCCAGTGTTCCCTATCTCAGCAAATGCTCGCGTTAAAAATCTTGAAGTCGGCTGGGTGTGGTGGCTCAGAGCCTGTTCTAGCACTTTGGGAGACTGAGACAGGAGGATTGCTTGAAGCCAGGAGTTCAAGACCAACCTGATCAACATAGGTTTTTAAAATCTTGAAGTCGCCTTGAGTTCTCTTTTTCTTTTACAGTGTACCTCCAAACCATTAGCAAATCCTGTGGGCTTCACCTTCAAACCATATCTCAAATTTACCACCTCCTCCTCTACTAATCTGGATTATTCCAACAGCCTTTTAACTGGTCTTCCGGCTTTCACCTTTCACCCCACAATCTAACGAGCAGCCACTGATCCTGTTAAAATTTAAGTCTCTGCTCTAAACCCTTCAATGACTTCCTATTTCACTCAGAATAAAAACCATAGTGCCTTCCAAGACCTACAAGGTCCTACCTAAAGAATTTGCCCCTATCATACACACACCTTTCTGGTCTCATCTCACTTCTCTCTCAGTCCCTCTCCCTGGACTCCTGGCTGCCCTGTCTTTGCCTTCTTTGGAATGCTGCTGCCCAAGGTATCTCCATAGCTGGCCCCTTCACCTGGTCTTCGCTCAAATTCACCTTCATAGTGAGGCCTTCTCTAATCACTGTATTAAAAATAGCAATTGTGCATCCCTTGATACTACTTATTCCCCTACCCTCTAACCTTTATTTTTCTCCACAGTATTTATCATCATCCGACACACTATGATTTCACTTGTTTATTCCCCCCCCATTAGAATGTAATCTTCATGAGAGCAAGGACTTCGATTTGTTCATCTGTAACCCCCACCGCTCACAAGTAGACCTTCAATAATTAATTGAACTAATTAATAAATAATACACATTATAATCGCCCGTTGCTGTACCTGTTCCCTTAATGGACTGAGAGCTTTCTGCAAGCAGTGACACCCTTATTCACCTGTGAACTCCCAGCACCTAACATTTGCGCTCGGCACATAGGCATTGATTTTAAATGAATGAACCAACAAGAGAGGTCTATGAACCATGTCAGCCTTTCAAACACAGTTCCTATGCTATCATTCCCTAAATATAAGTCAGTGTGTGGGGGTTATCCGAAAGAAGAGGTTCCAATACCAATTCCCACGCCCTCACGCGTACACCCTCTGTTATCCCTACAATAACCAAGTGAGAAAATGAGTAACGGTGACAGCCATAAAATGAACCCTGAACCGTGCAATGACAAGTCCGAAGGAGAGAGCAGTTGTGACAAGATAAAAGAAGGTAGCGGGACTCAAAACAGAAACACTGTCCCGGGGGTGGTGGCAAGGAGACGGAAGGGCCCCAATGGCCACAACCACAGAGTCCTGCTCTCTTTTGACAGCTAAGGAAACTAACGCCCAAAGAGGAAAGCGACTCGCCCGAGGTCACACAGCAAGTGAGCCACGGCGAGAACCCACAGCATCCCGCGTCCGCGCGCCGCCCCAGCTCCCTCGTGTTTCGGGTGGTGCCCTGCGCGCAGAGCCCCCACCAGCGCACGTGTTCCGAGGTCCCCGGACGCCCGTCCGCCCATGGCTTGGGGCCGGCTCCCAATCTCGGTCCAACGCTGGGGTCGACGGCAGTGCGCTGCGCCCCCCTCCTGCACCCCTCTCAGCCAGCCCAGGAGCCCGCCCGCGGCCGGCGGCTGGCAGCGTTCACCGCGGAGGTGGGCCTGGGCCGTCCGCTCCATGCCCGCCGCTTACCTGGCCGGGTCCCGCGGGAACCTGAAGAAGGCCAAGTCGGACTGCGTGCTCTTCCGCGTGCAGTTGGGGGCAGCGCAGAAGTTCGGCATCGTCGCCCGCCCGCCGGCCGGCCCAGCCCTCCCCTCCCCGCCTCCTCAGGGCAGTCCGCCCGCCCGTCGGGGCCGAGGAGGGGAGCCAGGCCGGCCGGCCGGCTCGGCAGGGCCGACGCGCGGGGGAGGGGCGGGCGGGCGAGAAGCCGCGAGGGCCAGGAGGGGTGCCGCGGTCCGAGGCCGGGCTGGGGACGCGGCTCCACAGTGCTGTGAGCGGCCGGGAGGATTTACCGCCGCCGCCGCCGCTGGTGCACCTCCCGCCCGCCCGAGACGCTGCCGCCTCCTTCCCACAATGCACCCTGACGCCCGGGGGTGCCCTCTCTTCCCTCAGCCTTCCTCCCCCGCCCCTCCTTTCCGCCTTCTCCGCAGGCGGGCACGCGCAAGGAAGCGCGCCTGCCGGGGTGTGGCAAGGCGGAGGCGGGACCTGGCGCGCGCTGCCGCAGTGCGACTGCGCACAGTCTAATCCGCGGAGGGAAGAGAATTGCGCATGCGCGCCTGTCTCCCGGGACGCTAGAGCAGGCGATACCCTGGCTGTTCCGGTAGGTTTGGCGTTCGCGGGTTTCTGCGGATCTAGGGCGAGCTTGCACGTTACATCACCGATGCATCTCTTCTTGCTTGCTTAATTTGCCAACACTTAGGCCTTTCTTGCAGAATTCGCCATATACTCCTTAAGGGCCGTGGAATAGGAGCAACCTTGTTGACTGATTGGCAAACTCTCGGCAGATGTGCGTGCACTGGTTGGATGCAGTGGTTGTAGGCGATTTAATTTTTCCCAGCTTTGCAGCGACTGTTGGCCCTGTTAGCGTCCCAGAACGGATCTCCCCAGCCTCGACTGGAAGCTGAGGGACAAAAATTCATAAAAGCAATTACTCTTTCCCGGCGAGGCTTCCAGAAGAGCAAGAACAGCGATATAATTACACCTGCAGGCCTATAAAGATTGATCTGTCCGTTTTTCCCTTACAGTCGTGGCCTGTTAGCGTTCCTGTGTTTTTCAGTGCCAGAATGAGTGACCGCTATTTAGAACAAAGGATCAGTATCAAATTTTGCGTGAAATTGAACAAGTCTGCAAGTGAGACCCACCATCTTTTAAAAGAAGCTTATGGGGAAGAAGTCATGTCAAGGGCCAGAGTTTTTGACTGGCACAAAAGGTTTAAAGAAGGACGGGAAGATGTTCGAGATGATGCCAGAAGTGGGCGTCCGGTCACCCACCGAACAGATGACAATATCCAGAAGGTCAAGGACTTGGTTTGTTCAAACAGGCAGTTAACCGTGAGGATGATGGCCGAAGAGTTAAATTTAGACAAAGAAACTGTTAGGCTCATTTTGAAAGAAAACTTGAACATGAGGAAGGTTTCTGCAAAAGTTATTTCGGGTGTTTTGAAGGGTGAGCCTAAACCACGAAAACTTGACTTTCAGTCCAATCTTTCAAAGGAAACTAGGAAAAAAAGCTCATGTTTGAGGAAAAAGGTAACAGGTTCTGAAACATGGAGTTATCTCCAGGGTGAGGCTGATGGGGAAATGCCCCTGTCTGTATCCCATCCCAGAGTCCACTACCCTGCCAGCCAGCTTCTGCAGGCGTCATCTTCAACAAGCCTTCCCCCCAGGGTAGCTGAGGATTGGTTCACCCCATGGTGAGAGGAATGTGAGTTAGCTGAACCAGAACTAGGGTGCTGCCTCACTGTTAGGCACCTTCTTTGGCTGCTCACCTATTTTTCAGTCTTCACTACTCCTCCCTATGTACCATGGCCCTCCTCATTACTCTTTGCTGGACTATTGGACCATTTTCCTTGCTGTTCTTCATAACTGAAAAACTTCTGGCTGTTCCCTTCTGGTATTTGCTTGTTCTTGATTTCTTTTGCTCAACAAGTTTGGATTTCTTCTCTGCCCAGACCTTAGCTTGTTGTGGCTGTCCTGTTCCTTTGTTCTCAACATTCTGCCTCAGAGGATCATGCCAGTGAGAAGAGAGGAACAGGAGCTCCTGGAATCTGTATCTCTGTGCCCAGGGAGGCATGCTCTTCTGGGAGGACCCCAAAAGAAGGCTTACAGTTTCAGCCTGCTTCGCAGTCAGGGCCTGAGGTATGGTACATAATGCAGTGGCATGCTGGTGTTACTGAACAGTGCTGGGCCTAGGGGCTGATCTGGTCCGGATGACTCAGTGGGCGCCCCTTAGGAATCAGGGGTTGGCCACCAATACTGATCTTCTCACAGGCCTACATCTCACAGAAGAGCTGGGTTTGTTTCATTCTAGTCCTATTCTTTGGATCTCCACTCATTTGGGTATCTCCTCTGTTGGAAGATGAGTATCTGGTCCTAGAAAATAGAAACCCAGGGACCCAGCCCTAGGCCGTGATGTGTGGGGAGGAAGACCAGGTGGCTCTCTAGTCCCTGAATTAAGGGAATCTGCTGCCTACGTGTGGATTCCCACACAGCAGCCTGTTTTTAGTAACTAATGCCTATAGTTTTGAGAACTTGCTGTTTTTAGAACACTGCTGGGCATTGACAATGTGAAAGTTATGAACAAGATCTCCAAGGGCTGATGAGCTTCATGGATGAGATGGTTCTTGAACTGGACCCATGAGGATGGGTGAGACGGGGCTGTGACATTACGGAAAGCTTCCAGGGCAGGTGGAACAGCATGAGGCTTCCAACCTGCATCGGTAGAAAATGACACTGGCCAGATGCAGTGAATCACGCCTGTAATCCCAGCACTTTGGGAGGCTGAGGCAGGCAGATCACAAGGTCAAGAGATCGAGACCATCCTGGCCAACATGGTGAAACCCCGTCTCTACTAAAAATATAAAAATTAGCTGGGTGTGGTGGTGTGTGCCTGTAGTCCCACCTACTCAGGAGGCTGAGGCAGGAGAATCGCTTGAACCCGGAAGGCAGAGGTTGCAGTGAGCCAAGATTGTGCCATTGCACTCCAACCTGGTGACATAGCTAGACTGTCTCAAAAAAAAAAAAAAAAAAGGAAAAATGATGACACTATTGGCTAAAATAACAAAGTTCAAAGAGGAAGATAATGGTGTTGCAGCGGATGAACAATTTGGGATAATTTGCTTCCTCTCCTATACCTCCAACTCTATGCCAGTTGTTATTAAATTGCTTCCCCTGAGTCTGTGAATAGGTTTGTAACAACTAATTTGATATGTGATTTTCCATTTGGACTCCGACAAGCAGTTTCTGCAAATTCAAACTCTGTGTCTTCTCTTCCTGCCTCTGCCAGATTTATGGAATGCAACTTTTCCCAAGTGGGTTCCAAGTAATACCACATAAAAAACATTCAGGGGGCAGGGGTTTGGTAATAGCGTTTCAGAGAATTGGCCAGTCTCTGTTTTACTCAAGGATTTTTACATATAACAGCTCCTCTTAGACAATATTGCTTGATGCTAGAGGCACAACACTCATTCATCACAGTTACTTTTAGTGCTGTTCTTTCACTTTCTCTACTCACCTCCAAAAATTACAAGTTCCTCATTAACACCTGTTTTTGTTTTATTTTGTTTTTTGAGACGGAGTCTTGCTCTGCTGCCCAGGCTGGAGTGCAGTGGCACGATCTTGGCTCACTACAACCTCTGCGTCCCGGGTTCAAGTGTTTCTCCTGCCTCAGCCTCCTGAGTAGCTGGGATTACAGGTGCACGCTGCTACACCCGGCTATTTTTTTGTATTTTTAGTAGAGGCGGAGTTTCACCATGTTGGCCAGGCTGGTCTCGAACTTCTGACCTCAGGTGATCCACCTGCCTCGGCCTCCCAAAGTGCTAGGATTACAGGCGTGAGCTACTGCGCTGGATCAACACCTGTTAGTTTTGAGGCACTTTGAAAGCTAGACCTTGTCCCATGAAGACGAGATACTGTGTAAGAAAACTCTTAAACCAAGCAACAGCTTATAGATCTCCAGCTCCTTAACAGTTTCTAGACGTTCCATTTCAGGACCATTAAGTCTTCCTACATCAGATGCAGCTCCAGGTTGCCCACAAGCACTTGGCACCAGGGACACTGCACTTTAGGAACAAAGTCCCCACCACTAGTTCTTGCAGCTTTGTTGCTGAACCTCATATTAATCCTTGCTGAGGCCCACCCAGTGGTAATTGTTACAGATTTATATGCTCCTGGACCCAGGCCAGGATCCTACAACCATACCTACAGGAGTTGTTTCTAACCTGTTATAAAACAGAGGTCCTGAGACAACTTACTTCTGGATTTTATTCCAGTCCTATGAACACGGCTGGTGTGACCGTGCCAATGATGCTGGACCAAGACCTATGGTGGAGTGTAGAGTACCAGAAGCTATGGTTTAGACACAGCAGCCAGAAGCAGGTAATTAGGAGTGTGAATTCAAATGGTTCCAGTTGGCTATAATGAAAAGGACTTATCCAGAGCAAAACATTCACATTTGGCTGCTCAGAATCTCTAAACCCAAGGGTAGAGCATGATCTAGGCATCCCCAAATAGGAAAGTTCTTATATGAGTACTTCTAATGTGCCCACCCACCAAATCTATTTTATTACTGATCCACATTTTGCCCTGGCCTGCACCTTGCTGCCTAGGCCTCTTGAGCTCCTGGTCCGGTAGTCTCACACATCCAGCTATGTGTCTGTCACACCCCAGACTCTTGTCCTTGGCTGTTTTCAGACACCTCTCAGTTTATTCTCCACCATTTTGCTCTTACTCCTCTCTTTCCTTGTTGCTTTGTTTTCTGGTCCTGGGTCACATCTTCAGTAGCTGCTTTTGGTCACTTTGGTGTGCTGATCCTTGAATTGACTTTTGGGTCATGGTTTTCCACTTAACTTACAACTCTTCTCTCTGATTTTTTGGATCCTTCTTTCAGCTCCCTGTGTCAGCTGCTGAGTAAGGAAATTTGTCTGCTCCAGCCCTGGCCCCGGGTTGCCTTCCTGTCTTCAAGAAGCAGGGTGGGGTGACATGGGGGAATTATTTATTTATTTTGTTTTTTCTAAGGGACATGGGCACCTTAGCCACCCTCAGTTGCACTCCCCCGAGGCATCCAGTGTCACCAGTTTCTCAAGGAGGCAATATGGTTACCTCTAAAGTAGCAAGAGTCATGAAACTTTTTCAGAGCTATAACATCCAAAGCCCATTCTCCTAGCAGCTGTATTTTCCCTGGCAGGAGAAGCTCCACCTAACCACAGGAGATCAAGCCTAGCTTTCTGTGGGATGTCAGTAGGACAGCTGGCCATCTGCAAGCTTTCTGAAGCTTAACACCATCGGTCAATGACTCTGTTCGGCTTTCAGGTTGATCTTTATCCCCGCCCCCACGCTCATTCTAATTCAAAGTCCACATGGAATGTTTTATGCGACAGTTGAGAGTCTAAGAGGAATACATGCCTTCTGGGGCAGATCATCCTAACACTGATTTTATGCAATTCTCCCCTTCCATCACCCCACCCTACCTTGCTTCATTTGCCCCACTAGTAATGATCAAAAAGAGAAAGAATAAAATGTTCACCAAATCTGTGACTTAGAAAAACTTGTGGAGGGTTCTGCTGTCTTCTGAATTCTGATCCTCACTGAGTCCTCATTGAAGTGTTATCATTTGGGGAAGAATGTTTACCTGGGGCCTCCTTCCCAGAACCTTTTTTTCAGATCAATTTTTTCGTCAAAGTCTAGACTTGCCTTTGGAAATGCCTGGATAAATCTGGATGCTAAATGACTTGAGGACACCTGATAAAAGAATGGGGTACTATTGGGAAATTGTCTGTCATTGCATTACAAATGTTGCTCAGCCTCCCTGCTATTTGCAGACATCATCACCAGCGAGTTTCGCTGGGCTCTTTGGGATTGGGTCTCAGCAGGGTCCCATGTGACTCAATAAGAGCCTACCTTTGCTGCTAAACTGTGTATGTTACCCTGCATTCTCCAATTGCTTCTTCTTCAATCAGCCCACCCAGATTTTACTAGGCGTTTATATCTTTTCTGAGGTAACCATCATGTATTAATGTTCTAGAGTGTCTCCCTTATCAGATCCTTGCAAATACTGTCCTAGTGTATCACCCCTTTCCCAGTATGAATATCTGGAAACAAAAAATCTATAGTGGGGAGCTCCAGTGGGTCCCCTCCAAGGACTCACTTGGGCATAGTCCAGTGGTCAGCAGACTTGTGTAAAGGAGTCTTTATGGGCCATATGGTCTCTTTTGCCACTAAACATTTTAGTGCAAAAGCAGACATAGTTAATACAGAAACAGATGAGGACAGCTGTGTTCCAATAAAACTTTATAAGTGGATACTGGAATTTGAATGTTATATAGTTTTTACAAAATACTATTTTGATTTTTTTAAACCATTGAAAAATGTTAAAAAGAGGCCGGACACGGTGGCTCAGACCTGTAATTCCAGCACTTTGGGAGGCCGAGGTGGGTGGATCACCTGAGGTCAGGAGTTCGAGACCAGCGTGGCTAACATGGTGAAACCTTGTCTCTACTAAAAATATAAAAATTAGCCAGGCGTGGTGGTGTGTGTCTGTAATCCCAGCTACCCGAGAGGCTGAGGCAAGAGAATCGCTTGAACCAGGGAGGCAGAGGCTGCAGTGATCCAAGATCTCACCACTGTACTTTAGCCTGGGCAACAAAGCAAGACTCCATCTCAAAAAAAAAAAAAAAGGCGTTCTTAGCTTTTAGGCCATAGAAAAACAGATGGCAGGATAGATTTGTCCCATGGACTATAGTTTGATATAACCCCCAGTCTAGTGTATATAGTGTGTATATAAAAATGACAGATGATTATTTTCCATCAATAACATTATTAATGCCACATTGATCTGGCAGTATCTGGCAATTTATTATGTAGAAATTGTGGGCCAGCCACGATGGCTCACGTCTGTAATCCTAGCACTTTGGGAGGCTGAGGCGGGCAGATTGCTTGGGGCCAGAAGTTCGAGACCAACCTGGGCCAACATGGTGAAACCCTGTCCCTACAAAAAAATACAAAAATTAGCCTGGCATGGTGGCACGTGGCTGTAGTCCCAGCTACTTGCAGGGCTGAGGTAGGAGGATCACTTGAGCCCAGGAGGTCCAGGCTCCAGTGAGCCATGATTGTGCTACTGCACTGCAGCCTGGGCGACAGAGTGAGACGCTGTCTCAAACAAAAAAAAGGAAATTGTGGAATATTGGAGAGAATCTGTGGAGCCAGGAGAGTAAACTATAGCTGAATGATTGGCTATTTTACCTTGAAATATTCTGGTTCACAAAATAAATTTTGTGCTGTTTTTGACTAAAAATGATATTATAAAACCACCTATATTATTCCCATGTAAAATATCAAAACCAGTGTTGGCAACACTGAAACTGATGCCAAGCTGCAATCAACAATAATAGAATGAACTGAAGGTAGTCCCAAAAATGATTTGACCATGGGCAGCATTTGAATAAGCTTATGTTATCACCTATTAAAGTGTGTACTATGGAGATGACAAAACTCACTGAAATGTATTTTTTGCATGCTTGCAAATATACATAAGTATTACAGATACGTATGTGTATTTGCACCTTGCAACTGGTGCTGAGATGTGTCCTTTTAGGTAAGTGTATTTGTTTTTCCCCTAGAGATCTCTTTATTGTGTCACCTTTATTTAAACTGATTTTCCAAAGTTGTAATAGAATCTCAGTATTGAACAGACCATTACAAGAGTGTCTGATCCAGCCAGTCATGTTTCCTGTGAGTTCAGGAGTAACTAAACCCTACAGCTGCTGAAAGATTGCATCTGAAAGAAGATTCTGTGTTAATTCATTCAACAAACTTTTATTGAGTGGTTGTATGTGCCAGATGCTATCTTGTGTGCCGGGATACAGCAGTGGACAAAATAGACACAGGCCTTGGATTAGATGGTCTGAAATCTAATTATATTACTCTTCACTCTTGCAAAATTTCTATTCCGTGTGTGCACACTAACCCATTGTTAACTGCATACCTGGAAATAGGTATGACCATTGCCACATGCCTTTGTGCTCTGGTCTTGATGCCTTTCCAGCTGCATTAATAATTTGAGGACTGCGTGTTTCATTTAAATTTTATTATCCTTTAGACAGATCTATATTGGTAGAAAAACACACTGGCAATGTTGGAAGTGTAGACTGGCAATGGTTTTCTGAAAAGCAATTTGGCAGTATCTATCAAGAGCTTTAAAAATGTTTAGATCCTCTGATCCTCTAATTCCACTTCTGGGAATCTGTCCTAAGAAATAGTCTAAAATGTGGGCAAAATCAATGCTTAACAATCTTAAAGTCCACCAGTAGAAAATTGGTTAAGTAAATTCAGTATGACTATCCAGTAGACTGTTGTGCCATCATTATAATTTATGTTTCTGAAGAGTATTTGACAGCATGGCAAAGTGCTTGTAGTGTTAAGTGAAAAGAGTGATATACAAAATTGTATGTATAAATCCAGAAAATGTATTTTAAAAAGATGGAAAGGATAGGCAAACTCTGGGTAGTTAGATTATGGGTTTTCCTGGTTTTATGCTTTAAAAAAATTTCTCCAGTATGTTATTACTTGTATTATCAGTAAAAATCAATAGCATCTAGAGCTGGCAGTGGAGAGATTGAGGCCAGATCACTAGTTTGGTCCCTGAACAATTAACTTGGCTGGGTGGACACAGAGGCTGTATGATCTTGTATTGGCAGCAAGGCTGGGCCAGAAGGGAAAAGGACCTGCCCAGGAGGAGAAGAGACCGTGTGACCATGTGACCATAATCCCTACAAAAAAACACAAAGTGTTAAGGGAAGACACCATGTGTGGCATGCTCTTGTGATGTAGTCCTAGGTAGGTAAAATACCATTTATGAATCAAATATATTCTGACAAGTAGAAAAGGATATGAATGCTCTCCTGGGTAAAATTAACCTCCTTTGCATTTCATTCTCACGTTCTCACACAAAATGAATTCTTGAGATGGATTTTATAATAGCTGATTCTCTGAAGAATCCCTGAGATTTCATAGGATTCTTTAGTATAGCAGTGACTTTCGATGTGCCGAGTCTACCTCCTCCCATACTGGGACACTCAAGCAACACAGATGTACACTGAAATTTTGGGTATTCTATACTGAGAATACCGCACACATATCATTAGTCATCTTAAAGTTGTAAGTTACCAAACTCTTAAAGTTTGCAAATGTGATTTTGTTAGCATCCAGAACCAGTGTATTTTTTATTTATGTCTGAAAAATAATCATTGTGGGGTTTTAAAATGAAAAATCATGTAGCTAATGCCTATCCATAGGTGAAATTGTTATGTTGGGAAAATGTGTACTTAATCTTTGCTTTAGTAAAATGATTGTTATAAAAATGTTACATGTCTCCTTAGTGAAATTTTAAACCTCCAAATGAGTACACAAGGTAAATACATATTTTATAGGCCTATAGCTCATATAATTGCCAAGCTGAAAGAGTTCTTTAAGATCTAAGTAAAAGTCCTCTGGTCTATAGAATGAGCGAGTGAGGCTTGGGTTTCAGTTCTGGCTTCTTAACTAGCTATGTGACTTTGGGCAGTTCATTTGTACCATCTAAAGTCTTCAGTTAATTCATCTGTAAAAGGGAAATAATACCATCTGTCTCATGGAGTTGTTCATTTTGTTCATTTCAACAATATTTATTGAGTGCTTATCTGTGTATGATGCCATTGTAGACACAATAAACAAGACCCCAAGAAATGTTCCTCCTCATGAGCACACGTTTCAGTGAGGGAGACAGACAAGAAATAAGATAAATTAGTAAAAGTATCTATGTTAGATAGTGATTATTAGATGTGAGGCTTACATTAAACAGTGTATATGAGGCACACAGCACAACACCTGGCATGGAGTAAGTGCTCAATAGAGAATAATTTCTTCTGTTTCTTGAGGCGTCCTAACAGCTCCGGAATTACTCTACAACGTGGTGGTAGTCGGTAAGAAGCCTGACTCATAGCTTTCTATCTCTTGCCAGTTAAGGCCTAAACCTGTTTTTGCTTAAGAAGACAAAAGAATTCTTACAGTGGTGTTTTATACTTCCTGTATGGCAGATTAATCAAGGTGGTGCCTAAACACTGTTGATAAATGACCTTTTCTGGAGCCAGTTGGCAGGAGTCTTTGCCTGGGGCAGGATGGCAGGTGTTAAGTCCACAAAGACAAATGCATAGTGTCATAGCTATTTAAGCAAAACAGACCAGAAGACCAAAATGGCTGTTTCTCTTAAAGAAAAGATGTGTGCCCTATGTCCTGGGCCAAACGCTGGAGCACTGAGCAAAGTTAGCAGTATTAGAAGGAAACTGCCTACTGCATTATTTATGGGAGACAAGGGCATTGACAGAAAGCCAGGAAAAGGAGAGTTTAATGCTTTGCGGTTTTAATATTTTTGTCCATTGTAGAAAATTTGGAAAGTTTAGAAATATTTAAAGAAGCAGCCAGGAGTCCACTCCTAGGGTTCGGGTCTTTCGTCAGACCCATCTCCTTGCCTCAGCTTCCTCCTTCAAAAACAGCCAGCCAGGCCGGGCATGGTGGCTCACGCCTGTAATCCCAGCCATTTGGGAGGCTGAGGCGGGCAGATCACTTGAGGTAAGGAGTTCGAGACCAACCTGGCCATCATGGTAAAACCCCGTCTCTACTAAAAATACAAAAATTAGCTGGGCGTGGTGGTGCACGCCTGTAATCCCAGCTACTCAGAAGGCTGAGGCAGGAGAATTGCTTGGACCTGGGAGGTGGAGGTTGCAGTGAGCTGAGATCACACCACTGCACTCCAGCCTGGGCGAGAGAGTGAGACTCTGTCTCAAAAAAAAAAAAACCAAAAACAAAAAACAGCGGTCATTTGCTGAATTCCTTCTTCGAGCCTGGGCCTGCACTAGGCACAGAGTACAGCCCTTGTCCTTGGGCGGTGCCCAGCATTGTGGGTTAGGGAAGGGGCCAGAGGTTGAGAGGAGCACCAAGAAAGGATTTCTACCTTAGACTGTCAATTTTTCTCAGAGGACAGAGCTGAGGAACAAACTTTTGTAAAGAATTGGAACAAAAAGTTGTAATCATCAACTGAGGGTGATTGTGAAAATGAGACAGTGAACTGTAAAGGAGCAAAACACAGAACGATGGTAACTGTAGCTCTTCTTATGTAAGAGAGCCTGGAGCTCTGTCCACAAGGATTTAGTGTGTAATATTACCTCTCAGAAGAAACTGGACTTGAGGCTGTGGGCCAGTACCCCTGTACCTCGCATTAAGAACCTAATAAGTGAAAATTCAGGATTACAACCCAAACTCGATGAGGGAATTGGCCCAGGGAGGTTGAATGATTTTCTTGAATCACACATTTAGTTGGTGGCAGAGCCAGGATAATAATGAACGACCTTGAACTTCACTCAATCCGTGAGTTTTTTCTATTACTCCATCGGTAATTATTTCCTTTACTAAAATGTACATTCTTACAGTATCTTTAAAATCATGCTCACCCTCGCATTTAACAAATGATTTACCAACAGTTGGTTTACATACAATGTTTAAGGAACATATTTATAGCATAGAAAGTGGTGCAGAGGGTTTTACCAAATTTCTCTGGGGTGTCCAGGTCCCCTGGTCCTTCCAGAGGTGTGTATTCATAAGTAAATGTTGGCATTCTGTCATCCATTTTTTCCAGATGTTCTTCCCAAGTAGTGTGTTATGTTTTGTGTTTTTAATATGTCTCATATATGTTTTTAAAAATCTGGGCACATAAATCCTAATAAAGCTCTCAACTATCTCCTCTGTGCTGTCTCAGATTTCTGAGTATGCTTATATTCATGACACAGTGTCTGAAGTCATGAATGCTATCACATAATTAGGACTTATATCCCTAAACCCCAGTCTTATGTTTCTAGATGTTCTGAAAATTCTTTACACTTCACTTATAAATGCCACGATACTGTGCCATGACATTTCCATAGTAACATATATTTCAAACATGAAAACAGGAAGCCCAAGGAAAAGGGAAGTTGGTTTCCAATGCATAAATAAAAAAATTAAAAATTGTAGAATACATAAAATGAGGTGATGGGTGTAGTATGAGGGGATACAATTAGGGGACTGTGTATCTTATTCTACTTTGACCTCCTGAACAGAATGTTCCTGCAGGCTCACCTTAAGGATGGGCAGTACCTACCACCCACCCAGTGACCCAATCTTGGAATCATGCTTTCTTTGACCCTGAGCAGGTCCATGTGGTTTCCCCAACATCTCATACTGTCACCTACTGCAACTGGACAGGGGTGGCCACCCACCTCTCACCTCACCGTCTGAAGACCATCCCCTACACTGCTCCTATGCTATTTGGCTTGGAGTTTGCTGAAAACTGGAGGCTTTGGACACCAACTTTTTGAGCTTGCTCAATCATGCCCCACTTTGTGCCTGGAATCCCTCTCTGCTGCCATCCACCTGGCAAACTCCCCTTTTGGACTGAAGCCTCAGTCTCACGATTGCTGTTCTCCCCCACCACCCACCAACCCACTCAGTGAAGCAGCCGCCCTCCCCCACCATCATGTACAATGCACATTCTTTATTTTATTTTTTTAGCTTTAGCTTTTGTGGATACATAGTAGGTGTATATATTTATGGAGTACATTGGATATTTTGATACAGGCATACAATGTGTAATAATCACATCAGGGTAAATGGGGTATCCATCACCTCGAGCATTCATCCTTTGTGTTACAAACAATCCAATTATACTCTTAGTTATTATTATTATTATTATTTGAGAGGAGTCTTGCTCTGTCACCTAGGCTGGAGTGCAATGGTGCCATCTCGGCTCACTGCAGCCTCCACCTCCTGGGTTCAAGCAATTTTCGTGCTTCAGCCTCCCGAGTAGCTGGCATTACAGGTGCACGCCACCACACCTGGCTAATTTTTGTGTTTTAGTAGAGACAAGGTTTCACCATGTTGACCAGGCTGGTCTTGAACTCCTGACCTCAGGTGATCTGCCTGCCTTGGCCTCCCAAAGTGCTGGGATTACAGGCGTGAGCCACCACGCCCAGGCTTCCTTTAGTTATTTTTAAATGTACGATTACATTATTATGACTATAGTCACCCTGCTGTGCTATCAAATATTAGATCTTATTCATTCTTTCTAATTATTTTTTGGTACCCATTTACCATCCCCTCTTCCCCCCACCCCACCCTCCACTATCCTTCCCAGTCTCTGGTAACCATCACTCTACTCTCTATATCCATAAGTTCATTTATTTTAATTTTAGCTCCTACAAGTAAGTGAGAGGTTTGTCTTTCTGTGCTTGGCTTATTTCACTTAACATAATGACCTCCAGTTCCATCCATGTTGTTGCAAATGACAGAATCTCCTTCTTTTTAATGACTGAATAGCACTCCATTGTGTACATATGCCACATTCTCTTTATCTATTTGTCTGTTGACGGACACTTGGGCTGCTTCCAAATCTTGGCTATTGTGAATAGTGCTGCAAAAAAACATGGGAGTGCAGGTATCTGTTTGATATACCGATTTGCTTTCTTTTGGGTATATACCTAGCAATGGGATTGCTAGATTATATGGTAGCTCTATTTTTAGTTTTTTGCAGAACCTTCAGACTGTTCTCTGTAGTGGATGTACTCATTTACATTCCCATCAGCAGTGTATGAGGGTTCCCTTTTCTCCGCATCCTTGCCAACATTCATTATTGCCTGTCTTTTGAATAAAAGCAATTTTAACTGGGGTGAGATGATATCTGATTGTAGCAATGCACATTCTGACGTCAAGAAAACTGTAACACTTAACTGAACTTAGTTGTTTGCAGGATGTTTTTCTTCCCTACCAGCCCAGGACCTCCTAAAAGCCAAGCCCACATCTGATTCTTCCGTGTTCCCCGCATCCAGAATAAACCTTGCCTGGAACTGCTCAATAAATGTTTGATAGATAAATAAAAGAAGGGATTTTTCTGGTAATTTTTTTATTGTGGTAAAAAATTCACCATTTTAACCACTTTAAAGTGTACATCTCAGTTGCATTTAGTGCATTCACAGTGCTGTGCAACCATCACCACTATCTAGTTCAGAACATTTTCATCACACTAGAAGGAAACCCTATACTCATTAAGCAGTCATTCTCCATTCTTTCTTATCCTTGGCCCCAGCAACCATTAATCAACTTTCTATCTCTATGGATATGTCTGGACTCATGTATGTTTGTTTTATATTTTGAGTAATAATCCCATACTGTGTTATTTATTTTGTTGCTCAAGTTGTTCCAGCTTTGGCCATTGGATGTTTTTTCAGGTTGGCTTCTGTGTCCCTTTGATGTGCTCATAACCTTTTGTTTTTTCTTAGCAGGTCCTTACCTTCTGGTACTACAATATACTCCAAGATTATCTTGTTTTTTGCCTCTCCACACCTGTGACCAGCCATTTCTCTATTCTCGATTTCTCTCTAGCCCTGGTTCATTTTATTGGAGAATAGTGTTTAGAAACCAAGATATGGGCAATGAGTGTATTGCTACCAGAATTTGGTTTTTTTTGATATCTTCCATGTCTCTACTTAACACGCTCAATTTTTTTCTCTGGGTTATTGATCACATGGAATACAGTTATAATGGTTTTAATGACTTTGTCTACCAATTTTACCTATCTCCCTCAGTTTCAGTTGACTGACTTTTGGAAACAGTTTTTGGCTACTACTTTTAAGCTTTGTTAGATGAGACCAGAGTAATATTAGTCTGGAGCTAATTTTGCCCCAGTGTTGAGGGCACCTGAAACCTTATGAAATATGTCTTTCCACTCTAGATGTTAGGAATAGGAAGTGGACCTGTGTGATCTCCAAAAATAGTTCCTTGTAATCCTTTTAGGTAGTTCTTTCTCTGGCCTCTGGTAGTTTCCTTACATGCATGCTGAAGACTTGAGGGGGCTTTGTATATTTGGAAGCAGTGTTGCCAGGTGGTACTCAGAGGTTCTGGGATATATCTTCCTGGTCAACTTTTCCTTTTGTCATTATCATTATCATATGATTCTTTATCCCTAGTAATTATTTTCAACTTAAAATCTGTCAATATTGCATTATTTTGCTTAGCATTTGCCTAGTATATTTTCCCATCCTTTTAATGTTTCTGTGCTACTATTATTATTATTTTATTTTATTTATTTTTTTTTTTTGAGACAGGGTCTTACTCCTGTTGCCCAGGCCGGAGTACAGTGGCATGATCTTGGCTCACTGCAAACTATGCTTCCCGGACTCAAGGGATCCTCCCACCACAGCTCCCCAGGTAGCTGAGACTGCACATGCATGCCACCACACCCAGCTAATTTTGTATTTTTTTGTAGGAATAGAGTTTCGTCACATTGCCCAGGCTGGTCTCGAACTCCTGGGGTCAAGCAGTCATCCCACCTTGGCCTCCTAAAGTGCTGAGATTACAAGCATGAACCACCATGCCTGGGCTCAAATTAGGTGTTTTAACAGCCAGTGTTTATTTAGATTTATAAACCTGCCTACCAGTTTTGTTGCCTATCTTTCTCTCTTTTTACTGAAATATAATTCATATCCAATAAAATCATTAGTATATTTACAAAATTGTAGAACCATCACCACTAATTTTAGAACAGTTACAGCATTCCAAAAGGAAACCCCCTACCCATTAGCAGTCTCCTCATTTTCTTTAATCCCCTGGCAACCACTCATATACTTTCTGTCTCCATGGATTTGCCTATTTTGGAGATTTCATACAAATGAAATCGTAATATGTAGCCTTTTATGTCTGGCGTCTTTCACTTAGCCGAATGTTTTTAAGGTTCATCCATGTTGGAGCATGGGTCAGTCCTTCATTCCTTTTTTTTTTTTTTTTTTTTTTTTTGAGACGGAGTTTCACTCTTGTTGCCCAGGCTGGAGTACAATGGCGATCTCAGCTCACCACAACCTCCACCTCCAGGGTTCAAGCGATTCTCCTGCCTTAGCCTCCTGAGTAGCTGGGGCTACAGGTGCGTGTCACCATGCCCAGCTAATTTTTGCATTTTTAGTAGAGACGGGGTTTCACCATGTTGGCCAGGATGGTCTCGGTCTCTTGACCTCGTGATCCGCCCACCTCGGCCTCCCGAAGTGCTAGGATTACAGGAGTGAGCAGTGAGCCACCACACTCAGCCCCTTCATTCCTTTTTATGGCTGAATAACATTCCATTGTGTGGATCTACCACATTCTATTTATTTATCAGTTGATGGACATTTAGGTTGTTTTCAGCTTTTGGCTATTATGCAGAATACTGCTATGAATGTTCATGTACAAGTTTTTTGTGAACATATATTTTTAATTCCCTTGGGTATACACCTAGGAGTGGTATTCATAAATAATTCATTATTTCTTGTATTCAGTGGTATGCTGGTAAATATTTAACACCAGTTTTCATTTGGTAGGGTTGGGGATCTCTGATTTGTAACATTTGTTAATTTCTAGAGTGTAAATATTCAAATTACCAATGTGGCACATTGAATGTAGAGTTGGGAAGAGATGCAGAGCAGTACACCATTCTATAGTATGTCTACTGTATAAACACAGGAGATACAAATAAAAGTTGCATGGATAATAGCATAATGTGGTAAAATAATTAAGACATGTATTGTAAGGATTTTTGACCTTTATATTTAAAGTGATTCATT